>NC_142283.1:81989042-82231542 GCF_052056855.1 Sturnus vulgaris
CTGAGCCCAGGGCAGCGCTCTGCCAGCCTGTCACTGTCCCCTGTCCATCCCAGCCCTGCTGGCCTGGGTGTCCATCCCAGCCCTGCTGGCCTGGGTGTCCATCCCAGCCTGTCACTGTCCCCTGTCCATCCCAGCTGTGTCCTGTGCTGCTCCTGCCCCATGGGCAGCCCTGACCCTGGCAGCCCCTTGCCCACGCCGTGCCCTGGGGCCAGGTTTGTTACGGTGCTTTATCCCCCTTTGATTTGTCCCCACATTCACAGTTGAGCCCCCCTGCTTAAGAATGGGTTTAATATTTTCTCTCCAGGCCCAGCTCTGGAGCCCCAGTGTCCCCCTGGTCCCGGGCTGTACTGGACATGACCCAAACCAACTGCTCCATACCCTTCACTCTGTGTGGAAGAGGAGGCCTGGGGAGGGAGGGGACAGTCAGTGCCCCCTGAGGAGGCCTCTGGGTGCCAGCAGTAGAGTGTTGATATGGTCTGTCATTAAGGGTATATTAGAGATGTGCTCTCATTAGTGCAAGGAGACGTTTTTATTTGGCCTTACTCAGTAGGTTGTGATAATAACGAAAGCTGTGTAATGTAGTCGGGTTCTTTTCTTTCCTGATTCCTCTGCCAAAGACAGTGACAGATACAAGAGCTCCGAGATTTTGTCAGACAGTTGATGATTGTAACAGTGGTTCATCTTGCAGAAAGCTTTCCACGTTCTTTGCAATAAGCAGAGCTGGGATGTTGGGCAGAGCCCTGCTGGCAGATGCCACCACTCCTCACCGACAGGCACTTGTTGGAACCAGGCCGAGTTCACCTGCAGCCCTCAGCCCAGAGGTACAAGGGGTATGTGAGGCCATGGCAAGGGCACAGCGGGGCTGCCATGAGCTGCTCCAGCTGCCTGGAATTTGCCAAGGTACTTGTATTATGAAATTTAAGGTCTATTTTATTATGTCATTTTATGTCATTTTTTAACTTTGTGGAAGGTGGTATGTTGAACTGAGTGTAAGCTGAGTTTTTCAGACAAATAAAGTAGCTAAAGAGTGAATGTTATTTTATCATTAAAGGGTTTTTACTCACTGATTTGTGCCAATAGATGTCCTTTATCTCAATGACAAGTATTACATTGCTTTCAAAGTTTTTATTTATAGCTATTGATGTAAAACCCCCACACACATATTATTTGCCAAAGTTCAATAAAAGAGGAAAACAATGCTTTTGCTTCCTTGTGCAATCAGAAGTTTTTTTCCCATTTTTTTTTCACACCAAGGGGTGGAGTGGAGCCAAGCAGGGGCTTGGGCTGCCACAGCTCTCAGGGATAGAGGGTAGAGGAGAGCTGAGCACAACCAGACTAATGCAGGACCACATCCCAAAAATGCTACCTGGGACTGAGGGCCCAGCCAAGTGTGAGCAAAAGTACTTGGGAAAAGATCTGGCACCTTCTCCCACGAGCACAGCTTGTGTAGCTGTGATATTACAGGAGAAATGACTTTATAGCTATGTAAGTCATGGAATGATATGATGCAGTGTAATTATCATACAATTATGTTAGTTATTGCACTTTCTTTCCCTGAAGCAGCTCTACGGGAGGAGGCAGGAGGTTCCTGGAGCTGAAATTCCATGGCAAGGAGGATGTAGCAGGTTTGCCTTCATTCATTCATTCATTCAGTCACTTACCCTAGCTGTGGACAAGTCTTGTTTGTTTTGTCTCCTCGAAAAGAAGCAAAACAAAGTGCACAGAAAAGCACTTGGTTGTATTTGTGTCTTTAAAAACCAAAGAAATCCAGTCCTTTCTTGCCCTAACTCACCCCCCTCTGACCACCTGGGGAGGGCATGGGGGGACCCCAGCCCCAGAGCAGTAACCAGGCTGTGGGCTTTATACTGTCTGGGATCTACCCTTGGCACCAATGTCTAACCTTGGGGTTAATAAACTCACTGAAAAATCTGTTTTCATGCTCATTCTCTTTGTGTCCCTCTCTCGACACTGAGCCACTTTGTGCCATTAATTAAATTTACACTGCTTCATTTCACTCTGCTGAGTGGCCACGGGTGCAGATAAGGCAGAGCTGCCTCCTCAGCACTTTCACAGAGCCCAGACCTGGCTCTTGCAGCCCCCTTTCCTTCTCCCTGTGCCTGGAGTGTGCAGGGGCTCCCATGGAAGCCCTGAGCCCTCTGTGCCCCCCCCGGCCTGGGGCTCGAACAGCAAGGAGGCAAAAGTGGTGACACCGAGACTAATGCAGCCACGGCAGGTCATTTCCATCTCACTTGCAGCATTGCTCCCCCGGGAATGCATTTTGCAGGCACTTAGCAGTGGGCACAGCTGGAAGAAGGAAATGGGACCATTTCATTAAGCTGGAGGATGAGCTGGGTGTGTGCTAGGATTGCAGCCAGGCTGGGATGCTGCACCAGCATCAGCTTTTCCCAGTGCCATTCCTGTGAATTCCCCTCAACTCACCGTTTCCTAGCCCTGCCAGGAATCACAATTTTTCCAGCTTAAAGTGCTGTACAACCTCCTAAGCCTTGTCAGCAGAGATAAAGAAGCAAAGCACCACCAAAGCACCATCCCAAGCATGCAGGGACACCTCGTGGCAGCCAGGCTGGAGATGGGGTCCTGCCCTCGGAGCAGCCCAGCCCGAAGGAGCAGACACCACACTCCCATCCTCCTCCTCCTCCCCGTCGTCCTGCTCCTCGGGCAGTGCCAGGAACAGCAGAGCATCCATCAGCAATGATCTCCCGTGTGGGACCTGCAGAGATCACAGCACGGGTCCCTCCTGACTGCAGATGAAGTGCTGGCAGCTCTTGTGATCCAAACGCTCGCAGCACTTGAAACCCCGAGGGAATTCCCTCGGGAAACAGTCCGGGATGCAGCCTGCAGAGAAAGCTGCTCACCCTGCTGGGTGAGGGAAGGGAGTTTCTTTTGGAGGAAAACAGCAGAAGCAGATGCCACTGATTTTCACATGTGGGAGGGAGGTGCTGAAGGAAAACAAGCAGGACAAACAAAACCTTGGAACGGCAGCGAGGCAGGACACCACGGTGGGATCGTCAGGTGCCCCACCAATGCCCCACACACAGAGAACAAGCCCAGGCCAGCCCTGCCTGCAGCCTCTGCACACAGCAAACCTCCAGGAGTGACTCCAGGGTCCAGCTCAGAAAGGGATGATGGCAGGAAGCCATAAGATATTAAACCAGCAGATTAAAACATACAAGACCACTTTGGGTCATGTTACACACCCCTCCCCTCCGCTTGGCAGCGCAAGAGATCCAAGGCAGTAAAAGACAACCTGTAATGGCCCAATAACTCCGGATAAAAGCGCTGGGGGAGTTCGCTGTGAGGAGCCCGGCCTGGGCTCAGCCCCCTCCCCGGACTGCTCGAGCATTATCTCTTAAGTGCTCGTTTAAGCTTCCTTGGAAGTGCCTGGAGAAACGCAATTAGGCCTCAATTGTGGGTGATGTTCACACGTTATGGATCATCCTTAAAAATGACAGGAGGATGGAGTGCTCTGGATTCCCCCTGACAGCCCCATCTCCATCGTTCCGGGAACTGCCAGGCTCCGGTTCTGCATCCCTACCCCTGCCCCAGGAGCAGTGGGATCACAGGCAGCACCTCTAGAGACTCTCAGAATCCCACACTGGTTTGGGCTGGAAGGAAGCTGAAAGTCCATCCCAAGGGCAGGGACACCTTCCACTAGAGCAGTGCTCCAAGCCTGGTCCAACCTCTGAGCTGGGGAGCAAAGGCTGTGTGTCTTGGAAATGATCCCTCTCTGGACAGACAGACAGACAATCCATCTCCACACAGTCATGGAAAGGAAGCTCATCAGCTTAGCCAATGGACTCAAATTAAATAACCTTTTCCTGGCACTTATTGCTGAGCACAAATTTAGCAGGAAAACAAAAGGCAGGTTTTAGACCTGGTCCAAATTTGCAAACTCCTGTGCTCTACAGGCAGAAGTAGAACCTGCTCCTGATGGCTTGAAATGCTGATTTACAACTAAATCCCTTGCCCAGGTTGTGCTGCTGGAGACAAGTACTTCTACACAAGATGAGAGGCAGCCCATACAAACTCAGGAATTTGCTCATGGAAACATGAAAAGAAACATGGCCAAGCAGCAAAGCAGGTGGAGAGTGAGCCCTTCAGAAAGAGGGAGGGAAGGAAAAGTGCCTCCACTACGTCAGAGATTGATTTGGATTCAAATACGACATTGCTAAAGTTCTGCCATGTTCACACAGCCAAATCCCCAGTCAAAGGTAAAACAGCAAAGCTTGGACTGAGATTCCAGAAGAAAAGAAGCACCAGCACTGCTCTCCTCCAGATTGTCATCTTCCATTGTGTTGGGTTTGCATCCTGCTCTCTTCCCCACAACAATCCAGTCACAAGAGCTCACTAATGGATCAGCTTAAGTATCCAACATCTCCAATCCCTGCTCCAGAAAATAATCAATCAAGCACTTAATTAGTAACATCAGCAAGGAGCTGCCCAGAGACCACTAACAGGAACAGAATAAATTATCCATCACAGGTGGGATCCCATAGCAAGGCAAATCCCTGATTCACCATCTTCTCCAGCCTTTTTAGGGGGTGTAACTCACCTCAGCCTGACACCAGAGGTGCAGAGAGAACTTCAAACACCAGCATAAAGGGCTCCTACAAGGACACACAGCTCAGTTATTTCTTAAAAAAAACTTTAATTGGAACTCCATCCTTATGGCAAATGACACACTGTAGGATTATCTAAATTTGCTGTGTTACATCAAATGGAAGTCCTTGGTCAATGTGAAGTGCATATGTTGGCTTAAAAGCAATTATCTGTACACATCTGGCATTAACAGAATCAAAGGAGCTCCTGTGCCTTGCAGCTTATACTTCATGGTGATCCCCAGCTCTCTGGTGGGAAGGGAGAATTCACTGAGCTCTCAGGTACTCCTAGGGAGACCCTGGCCCCACTGATCTCAGCTGTGCCATCCTCCTCTCCAGAGAGGCCAGCTCTGACACCATTCACACACCTTTTGGTGTCACAGCACCTTTGGGAAGCTCCCACCTTCTCTGAAATGCAGCCAGGACCAAGGGACAGGTTAAAAAGAAACTTAAAAGAGAAAATAAATCACTCAAAAATGAAAAAATAAACCAAACTGCAGAGTGTGAAAGCAGGAAAACAACCTCACCCCTTTAGTTCCCATTTCCTCCCTCAGGACACCATGGGCTGTTCCTAACTCCTCCATTTCCAGTTGATATCCTGACTGTGCTGGGAGCTCTGGTGGGCACATCCCCTGCCCAGCTCCCTCCTGGGCCAGGAGGGCAGTGACCCCCTGCCATCCTCAAAGCCCCCGTGGCTCCAAGCCAGCCCAGCTGCACTGCTGGCCAGGGACCAGGGCCCCCCCCGACCTGGGGACACCAG
Organism: Sturnus vulgaris; assembly: GCF_052056855.1. Classification (NCBI taxonomy): domain Eukaryota; kingdom Metazoa; phylum Chordata; class Aves; order Passeriformes; family Sturnidae; genus Sturnus; species Sturnus vulgaris. The sequence goes on from NC_142283.1 coordinate 81,994,419, forward strand.
GCCCAGGGTCAGTAGCACCAGGGGTCTGCAGCCTGCCAGGGGGGCACTGGGAACACGTGCAGGGCACAGTGAGCTGCACTCAGTGGGACTGCACTGAGGAGGGCTCAGCAAGGCACATGTACCATGGCATTCATCTCTCCTCAGGGCAGACACTCACCCAACCTCCTGGGCACTGGCTTCAGAGATGAGGAACTCCTCAGAACCCTTGATGGAAACTACTCTGACAGCAAACAGCAGCACCAGATCTGTGAGACAGGCCCCATCTGCTAAAAGCTGGAAAATTAAGTGATTTCTACATGATGGTGTAATAGCAGCAACAGAGTAATTATCCCACTTGTGGTTAGAACACTCAAAAGTGAATTTTAAGTACCTTTTATTACTGGGGACAAACATAATGCCTCAGAATCAGTGCCAGCTAGTATTTTCAGGGCTCTCTCCAGTATGAAAATGAAAAGCCATCTGTATTTATAATACCACAAGGTTCATAAGAAGTTAACCTTTGCTTTCCACACTTGTAAATGTGGTGGTCACAGCCTGGACCACCTGAAGGTCCATGTTCCCTGCACCTGTGAGGAAACAGGAGTGAGCAGGAAGATTTGACAGACTGATCCCTAAGTGTCACACAGAGAAGTGAAACAGAGGAAGTTCTTTGTCCAACGAGAGACATAAGGCCAGTGTTCCCAGACAAACTGGACATTTGTGCTCCTTTTGCCTGCCCAGGCTGCGAGCAGAGCCCAAGGGGAGGGAGAGGAGGGTGAAGAGAAGCTTCTGGCTCCCTGCCACTGAAACAGGCACAGGCATGAAGGGTCAAGGAAGACTTCTTTCTGTGAGAGACAGGGTGCTGCAGGAGGTTGTGGCACTGAAGGAACCCGTGTGCCTCACCCTGGGAAGCAGGAATGGCAGTGGAGCAAGCAACTCTCCAGAGGTATTGGGGATTTACAGCACTCCTTCAGTACCCCATCTTTAATTCCAACAACAAAACAGCACAAGACAAACCCCTGATACACCACCAGAGGCCTCTTCTCTCTTTAAACACCCTGTTCTCAAAAGGCCAAACTGCTCGTGCCTTGTGGTTACCTGAGCAGATCAACCTGGCTGAGCAGCATGGAATCTGCTTCCCAGCCAGCAGCACTTCCCAGGAGCCGGCCTGCAGTGCCCAGGTCCTGGCATTTCAGTGCTAAGGACATCAAGTAAACGTGTGCCCCCAAGGAGGTGCCAGCTGGGCTGCCACACGTGGGGGTCAGTGCCAGGGTCACAGCTCTGGGGGGACCCTGTGGGTACGAGGGGCACACTCAGTGCCAGGGCCCTGCTGTGGGCTGGCAGCCTTCCAGGAGAGCCCAGCACAGGGCTTCCTGTCCTCAGGCATCTGCAGTGTGAAACTGGAAATTACTCCTGACTGATCACCTCCATTGAAACAACAGCAATGAAGCCAGATCAATCCTACCTATGGCACTCCACAGGTATCCCCACAAAAACCACAGTAGAAAGCACAGAGTGGATCTATAAACCTCCTGGAGAACAAGCCTGACTTCCTAAACTTACTTCACCAAACAGAAAAAGCCCTTTTTAATAAAAATAAGAAGAATTTAAATAGCCATTCTGCTTAACAGATAAGCCAGCATGTTTCCACACGTGCTCCTGCTAGCCTTGAAACATGCAGGTTCAATGGAGTAAATTCTCCAGTATCACCCAAGCAGGCTAATTCCTTTCAATTTATCCTCTTCAAACACTTGCCTGCAGATAATGAAAATGTTTTTCCTAGAAAATGTAAACAAGTTTTGTGCGTTCTACTATCCCAGCTAAGCTTTCACTGGAAGTTTCTGGCAGGAGAAAACCAAACCAAACCAAACCAAAGCCTTATCTTTATGTCCTAAAAAAAAAAAAAAAAATATATATATATATCTATAAACATTATTAAAAAGCATTAGAAGTCACCTGATCTCCAAAGTCCCTCTCAGACTGTTCTGGTCAGGCTGCACCTAAAGCAAAACCAGAATAACTGCACCTTTAACCTGGCAAGTTAATGCAGTCGTGCCCACCCTGCATACAAATCAATCCCTGCATAGAAATAGAAGCTCATTGTAAAAAAGCTGTGTGAGTTTTTCAGTGCTCACTGCTGGGCTCAGGCTAAGTCCCACGGGGTCGGGTGAGATCTCCTCACACGTTACAGGATAAATGCCCTTATTCCCCTACCTCCTACAACTCTTCTGAAACCAAGACAACAGAAGGAAAATGAAGCCCAAGTCAAGTGGTGCGTGCTGCTCGGGGGACAGCAGCACTGAGCCCAGCAGCCCCTGGCTGTGCTGGGCAGGTGCCCAGGCTGTGGCACCTCAGGGCTCGCAGGTCTGGCTGGTGAAGAACGCCTTGGTCTCCCTGCACACAGGATTGACACACAGCGGGCAGCACAGGGTCAGCTGGCGGGAGCACACCTCGTTGGACTGCAGGTGGGAGCACACCAGGTCTGCCAGGGCCTGCAGGGGGGAAGGCAAGGGTCAGAGGGAGCAAATCCAGCTGTGCAACCCCCCAGGCCAACCTGGGCACCCCGAGCCCCCTTCTGACACACGTACACACACACACACACATTGTGGTACAATGAACCGTCTGTGCTACACAGGTTAGCTACAAGGGGTTCCAACTCAAAATATCTTAAAGACTACCTGGAACACAACACAACAGCAAACCTTTACAGCCACTGCAGCACAGCAGATACCTTGGAGAACAGTGGGTTTCCATTGAGAGACTCTGCTCTTCTGATGTTTTCAACGCCACACTGAATCAAAAATAAGGAGGAAAAAATTAAACCTGTTAATCTGATCCTTCAATGATCCTTCAAAATCTTCCCACTTCATTCAGAAGTTGCCTCAAAATGACAGCATTAAATGCAGTGTCATGGCTTTTAGTACAGCAAGAATTACTTTGAGGCGACACTGCATTTTGCAGCCAAAACATTTGTCCTTTTTTAGCAATATTTGTAATGATTTAAAGACCTAAATCTAGAAAAACAAACTCCCACCTGTTTTGTGGTTAAGCCAGTTCAGATTAATCTTTGATTTATAGGAAAATGAAGCTAATCCCAAATAATACTGCAAGAAGCAACTGTAAAGCAAATTGCAATTGGAGAAATAATAACAGAGCAGCCCTACCCAAAGAGGGACCAAACCCACAGAGCATTCACCTCGTTGGCTAAAACCTGGGCATACTCAATGTCCAGTTCATAGAGGGTTTCAATGTGGTCACTGGTAAATGCTATTGGCACCAGCAGCATGTTCTTCTTTCCCCGCTGGCACAGCCCTTTAATGGTCTCATCTGTCTGGGGACCGAGCCAAGGCATTGGCCCAACCTGCAACAGAAAAGTGGAAATAAAGGAAAAACACTCATTAAATCATTCTTACAAAGAACAGCCACGTTTCCTTAGGCAGGATGACAGACCAGGTTATGGATGGGACAGAAGCAGTTATTTTTATTTCCCTGCTTTTGGTTGGACTTCTTACTTTCCCCATTAAATGTTTAATGAAGACATACTTCTCACCATTACATCTCAAAGGAACAGAACTTGGGCTGGCCTGAACAAGACTGAAGAAAATAACTGAAAATGTAAATAAAGGTGTATTTCTTTTCAGTCCAGTAAGACTCTGCACAGGTTTTACCTGCTCAGCTTCCCTGAGCACATACCTTGGACTGCCACACCAGCCTGTAGGGATTGGAGTAATTGAGCTTCTCCATGACCCTCTGCACAGTGGCTCCCACCTCCTGAGGGTACGGATCACCACGGTTTACCACCTGCAGCAGAAACACAGCACCCCTCTGTCACCGGGGAAGCCTGGGGAAGGAGCAGAGTGCCTGGCACTCCCACAGCCTGCCCTGAGGGACTCACAGACATGGGCAGCGAGTGCGCTGAGAAGAGGATGACCACCTCTTTCCTTTTGTCTGGTGGGAACAGGTTCAGCTCCTTCTGGATGTGGTCAGCAAAGCACTGCTCAGGGAAACAGAGACAAAGATCTGAGCCAGGAGCACTGGGAGGCAGCTCTGCTCTCAGTGACCCCATGTTCTGTGCTGCCGTAAGAGCTCCCGAATTCCCCCAGTGTGCACAACACTCAGGCAGTGTGTCCCGGGAACATCACCCAGCACAGGCAGCTCCTCCCTGCCTGCCTTCAGTGATTTCTTCATCTGCTCAGCACACCACAGAAACTGCAAACCCACACCACAGGAAAAGCTCCCTGATAAAGCCTAAAGTGCCATTTCCTCTGCAAAGAAAGCAACAAGCAGGCTTCCCTTCATTGCTCTGCCACAGCAAGGAATGACTCTTTGCTGCCACAGGGGAATCTGACAAACCAGCATAATCTGTGTGTGTGCTGATCACAGACTTGCTCTGAGCAGGAATTTGGACTAATTCCCTGGAGAGGTTCCTTCCAGCCACCACCATTAGGTTAACATCACCCAGCTTTTAAAACAGCATGCACAGTGGGCACTGTCACACATTATCTTGCCAAAGCATGGGGCATGAAATAACCCTCCTCCTGTAATTTCAGACAAGGCCCAGCTCATCACACAACTAAAATGCACCCTCAGATTGAAGCCTTCCTGTTATCCTTCCTTTTTTCTATATTTTAAAAGACAAGAGATAAACCTCCAAGCCTTCAGATCACACCTGAATGAGAAGGGGATGTGTGGGCCACCGGTCAATTATGCTCCACTTCATCTTTGGCTTCTCCCCTTTCTCGTTATAGTAGCGATAAATGGCATTTAAACTGCTTCCTGAAACAGAGAATTACCAACAAAAGTTCAGCAAGCTGTCAGGTTGAACCAGCTTGGCAGCAAACTATTATCATATTTTCAAATGCTACATAATTAAAGCACAACCATAAATCAATGGAGCTGATAGTCTCCAAGGGGAACAGTTCTATCCCAGATCATACAGTGCACCAGTGTGGTCAGAGTCCAGATGGTTTCTCCACACTCACAGCTCCTGTGCCTGCCCAGGGCTCACCTGTGGTGGAGCAGCTGTACTGGGGGTACTGGGTGAAGGCAATGGCCCTCTGGATGCCATCCCTCTCCATCTCCTCGATGGCCTCCTCCGTCAGGGGATGCACGTACCGGAACCCGATGTAATACTTGTGAGGAGCTGCCAGCCCCAGCACCAGGGAGGAATGCAGCAACAGGTGAGAATTCACACTAACAAAGCATTACATGGCAAATAGACAGGAGCAGCTGGGTTGGAACTGCTGAAATAAACTGCTGATGATTTTCTGGGCAATTCTGTAAAGCACTGTCATATAAGCCCTTTCTTGGGCCAAGCAGTTTTCTGGTACCTCACTTGGCTGTGATTAGAATTTAGAAGTGATCTATATTATGGTTTATTTCTACAGGAACATCACTTGCCTGTTCCTCCTGCATTTAGCAGAGGCACGGTTCCCAGCCTGGACAGAGCCCCAGTGTCTCATGGGGCAAGTCCTGATTCTAACGACATAATGGTAAAAAAGTGTAAAAAGGTGTAACTGTGAGAAGCTAAATGAACAGCCCAATGCCCTCACAGCCCACAGCTCCAGCTGCCCTCCCTGCCCAGCACACCTGCTCCAATGGCACCCAAACCCCAAGCACCAGCACTGCTGTCTGGGGCAGCAGAGAGGTGAATCATGTGCTCTCCCGTTCTGAGTTTGGAGGGGATTTATAAAAAGCTTCATGGCTTAAACACCTAATTTTGGCAGCAATATGAGGACATCTTAGGTTCCTCCATTTTTTACCTCTAATCTTGTAGGTGTCAGCTTTGGGAGCATGGCTTGGTTAGGGGATGGGAGGCAGGCAGGACAGCTTTGCTGTTTTGGTATTTTAAGTGGAGGACAGAGGCTCTTAGGAGAACAAAAGCAAAGTTTCTTTTTCAGGGTTTCCGGGTCAGTGGCTCTGAAATAACATTTAGCAGGTTTCTGAAGGAGGCAGATGTCCCCTGCTTGGGCTCCCCTCCATACATTTAAGCAGGATTCAGAAAACAGGTTTAGTCAGCCCCAGCTCTCTGCAGGAGGCAGGAGAGCTCCCAGCTGGGAGCAGCAGCAAATAAAGACCCAACTTCAGGAGCCCTTGAGCCAGTAACCTCATTAACATCTTTGAATGGCATTAAAGACAAAAGTCTGACTAACCACAGCAGGGGCTGTAGGAGTTTAACCTGGGAAAGGACATTTTGGGAAGAACACGGCCAGCCTAGAAGCAATACCCTCACAGTGTCAGGTTTTGTTCAGGACCACGGGCAGCAAAAGAGAGGTGTTGGTGTCTGTACACAGACTGTTTATTAAGAGTAACATCCTGTCCTGCTCTTGGCTCAGACAGAGTCAGTTCCTCTCCTGGTAGCTGTGTCTTAATTTAGGATGTACAGTGTTGCTGACACACTGAGGCTTCACTTGCTGCCCAGACCCCAGATCAAGGCAAAATGGCCCTAAAATTATTTATTTTTTGCCACATTTCACATGGTACCAGCACCTCCTGCCAGTTCCTCATTAAGAGGGCTCAGCACTCCCGAAGTGTTACCTGTGAGCACACCATATTCCCAAATGCTGGCTGCAGGAATATCCAGGTGTTCCAAGCTATTCTGAAGGAACACAGTGCTCTGCAAGGTCACTTGGGGTGCTGAAGGAAATGGCTGGTAGTGCTCAGCACATTCTATTGTTAAACTGCAGCTGCTATCAAGTAAAAAAGGAAGCCTCCAAAGGGCTTATCAGGTGGGAGAGGTGCCCAGAGAAGGGTGTGACTGCACAGAGAGTGGTCACCAACAAAAGCAAGCGGGAGTGGGACACTGGGAAAAGCAGATAAACCTTCCAAGCCTTATCTGCAGAACCTGCTGCAAGCCTGACCCTTCAGGGGCTCCTGCTCCAAGAACACTCCTGCCTTGGATGGCACAGCAAGCCTCAGGCTCTGACTGCACCTGCAGGGACCACAGCTGGAACTGAGCTAGGGAGTCACATCTGAGGAGAAAGGACTGAACATCACCTGAATGAAGGCACCAGTGACACATCACATTCTGAATGGATGGAAATAAATTTGGTTCTAGCCTTCCAAGAACCCTTTTAGCAGTCCTTTTCCTCTAGCCCTTTTCTAGCCAAGCCTGAGGCACTGCCACAAAGAGCTACAAAACAGCCCTGCACGAAAGGGCATTGACAGAAGCATCTGCACCCATTTCCCATCACAGTCATGGGAAATGTCACACTCTACCAGGCACAGGGGCACAGGCTACCCCATACCAGCCAGCACTCCTTGCTGGGAGGCAATGAGCTCCAGAGAGGTTCTGTGACACAGAGAGGGGAGGGAGGCTCTATTCATGTCTGGCAAAGACAGCATGTCCCTCCACCCCAGCCAAACTGTCCAGCCTTATCTCCTGCTGTGTCCCCGGGTGGGGCTTGCTGCTATCGCTCAGCCATGTCCTGACTGCTCATCTACACAGCCTTGTCTTTCCTCCAGCTGTCCTTCCAGCCCTGAAACAGCTGCTGAGAACAGCACTCTGACCCCCTCCTCCCACACCTGCCTCAGCTGTTCACGTGAAGTACATTCCCCTTTCTTCCCATCTAAGCCTCAGCCACTTCCCTTCAGTGCAGGCTTCCTCAGGCTCAAGCAGGGCTTACAGGGCTAGGTGCAATGCCTGGCAGTGCCACACACCTTTGGACACCTGGAAATAGCACACTTAGTCTGTCTCAGTCATCTTCCCACGATCACAGGAGGGACAGAGGTGACTCCCCACGCCCAGCCTTCCACAACAACCTGAGCACCATGGTTTCCCAGCAGGGCTGAGATCCACCCCACAATGAAAACCAAGAAGGCAAAGGTGCTTTGCAAGCAGACAGAGAGCAGCAGCAGCCCGTGGGAGGCTGGGAGAGCAGTACCAGTACGAGGAGACATGCTGTCCAGCAGCTTCACCATGCCCTCTCCCTGCAGCGCCGTCCACTTTTTGATGGGGGAGCCCCCGCCGATCCTGCTGTACTGCTCCTGGATTTTGGGGGTGCGGCGCTTGGCGATGAGCGGGGCCAACTGACTGCAGCAGTGGAGAGGGACACGTTAACAGCACACCCCAAAACACCCTGGCAATCTGCAAACTACAGCAAAGCTGCAGGGTTTGTTTGTCTGTTCTATCCCACGACCCTTCCCGCTTCTCAGTCTGCAATCAAAACAGAACAACATGGCACATCAACTTCCAGAGAGTTCTAGCACTGCTTCCTGCACTGACTGCTCCCAGGATAGAGCAGTTTTAGGGAATGCTGCTCTCTACAGAAGGTAAATATCAGAGCCTACAGCTCAGACAGCAACACCCAACACCGCCTGTGCCCCAGGGGATCCTCACTTTTGAGCTGGAAGGGTCATCAGATCTCTGTCCAGGAAGAGACGCAACAGGAAATCGTGGACGTCATCCAGCCGCTCCGGGCCTCCCATGTTCAACATCAAGATCCCTGTTTTAGGTTTCCTATGGAAGCAAGAGAGATTTCAAATCCCAGTGACCCATGGCTTTTATTTTTATTTTGATGACAAAACAACCAGTTTATCCTCCTCCATTTGCCTTGTGCAAAGCCAGTTCCTATTCCAAGGTTCCGCCTGCTTATGTAAACACTTGCACTAGGAACAGGAATGGCCAGACACAGGAATCTACACTATCTTTGCTTTTTTAAAAAGTAACCCCTTTGTAACACAAACTTTAGCTGGAAACACACTGAGAGAGCTGTCTCCCAGCTGCTGGCTCTAAGGGAGGTTATAAAACAGGGTCTCAGCTGTGGAATCCAAACAAACCAAGCAGCAGCTTCTCCAGAAAACAGATGAGCCACTCACACAAGTCTTTGTCCTCATTACTGCGGGGACACATCTCCTCCAGCAGTGACAGCAGAAAGAAGCCTTTCTGCACATGAATTCATTGCAGGGCCAGTTGTGTTTGGGTTGGGTTTTTCCAGAATGGATTTTCTACCCTGGTGCAGGTCTGGCACACTGTTGTAAGGATAACATCCCACACAGCACAGCAGTACAGATGGTGATATCAGCATTTACAGAATGGCTGCTGACCACAACTCTCACCCAATTCCCCCATGGAACCTCTCACTTCCCCAGCAGAGGTTTAGATTGCACAGGGAGCTTTGCCCTCCTCTTGGTACAGACAAAGTCCTCCAGGCCTGCCCCAATGTTTCGGGACCTCAGCTTCCATTCCTTTTCTGCTGGAGTGTGTATCAAAGGCTGCTGAATAAAACCCAGGAGGCAGGAACCAGAACTTCAAATAATAATGTTAATGAATGTCCTTCCATTGCTCCCAGAGTGCCTCAGGCCTTAAGTGTGCCCTGGGCTCACGGAGCTCTGCAGGACCAAGGCTGTCCTTGCCCCTCAGCACAGAGAAGATGAGTGCAGCCAGGCAGATAAACAATCACACACACACACACATAAAGCAGACCAAGCCCCGTGGCTGCCCTGCTTCTATCAGGGAGAGGCAGCAAGCCCAGAGCCCGCACCTACCTCTCCTGGGGCTGGATGTGGGGCTTGGTGCTCTGGGTCACTGCAGCGGCCGTGGCCTGGCCCCTCCATCGCACCGGCACCCGCAGCTGGCTGCAGCTCCTGAGCCCTGCAGAGAGAGAGACAGCGCTGATAACAGCGCTGACAACCCTGCTGGGCTGAGGGGACTGCACCACCACAGCACAGATCCCTCCCCAGCACACAAACTCATCACAGCACTGAGAGCTCGGCGTTTCCTCACTCCAGCTCCAGGTCCTGGAATCACAGAAAGTCAGGAAATCTCAAGTTCTGCCTTTCTTTGAACACTACACTTACAGCTCTGCAGCAACCAAACCCCAACCCAAAGCCTTGCTAATCTGTGAGTTCTAATCATAACTGCAAAATAACAGGTGACAACAGAGCAGAAACAGGAATAAGAAACTGAGGAGTAAGTGTCAGACTGTGAACTCCTCGTGGGGTAGACACACAATGTAGGTTAGACATCTGCTCCTGTTTGTGTCAGGAACACTGAGCAGCAACTCCAGAATCCATTTACCTGGAGACCTGGGCCACCTCCTTTCTCACTGCCCAGCCAGGTGATGGCAACAAATCTGAATTTCAGCATCAGACAAAGCTTAGGCTTTTACAAGTCTGCACACATCCACTTCTCTCTCCAGCTCTCCTGGAACCTCTTTAGCTACTGGAAAGGGCTCTGAGCTCTCCCTGGATCCTTCTCCTCTCCAGGTGAACACCCCCAGCTCTCCCAGGCTGGCTCCAGAGCAGAAGGGCTCCAGCCCTGGAGCATCTCCACCTACTTATACTGGAGCCCTGCAGTTGAACACAACTAGATTATCCTTAAGGCTCCTTCCAACCCATTCCATACAATTCCATGCTGCTTACAGGCTGCCTTTTCAAAGGCACACTTCATTCTCCTCGGGAGTTCATTGTCATTACATGGTATTCGTTTAGTGCAAAAAGAGTGTGAATTGCTCACGGTGGAGAAAAAAGAAAAGGTTAAATTCTGCATGCCGGTCTCTCCGGCAATCATTCAGTGCGACATTTCCCCTGTCAGACAATGAGCAAATGCAATTGAGCCCCAATAGCACAGAGCTCCTCAGCAGCCGGCCCACCCGCTGGGAAGAGCATCTTACAGATCACAGTTCTCTAATAACCTCCTGAACAGATGATGAACGGCCTCAAAACCTGCTGAAAGCAATGGCAAAGAAACACACCCTGAAACCCAACCTCTTACTCTACGAGTGGCTGTGGATGCTGCGTCTGCATCTGCACTGACACCAAAGGCTGCAAACTAAAGAGCTTCGAGCATCGCTGATGCCTGAAAGGCTCTTTTCAAATATTTATTTTTTACTTCCAGCTCTTAGGTTATTGCTTTCTGAGGTGCTGACACTATATGCCAATTACAGAGAACAATAAAAAGGGGAGTTTCAATGGCTGCGTTGATATTTCTGCACTGTAAGAATGCATTTGGCCCAGAGGGTGCTCCCCAGGGAATGGTCACGGCCCCAAGAGCTCCAGGAGCACTGGGATAACACTCCCAGGCACAGGGTGGGATGTGCAGGGCCAGGAGGTGAATCCGTGACCAAGAGTCCCGGCCCTCTCAGGACATTCTGCTATCGCCTCACTTAAGGTGAGCTTCGTGCACATTTGCACCTGCATCCCAAAGGACACAGAGCAGAACGTGATGTGAGGATGATCCCAGCTGGACGGAACATTGGTAAAAGCGTTCTTTCATGTTTCAGAAAGGGCACGGTGGGACTCGTTTAAAACTGAATTCCACAAAGGACAAAATATATCAACCTATGGACAAGTGGCCAGAGGCTGAGGCGGGCAGGAGCAAAGGGCTCGTTGGGTGCGGAGACCCCCGAGCAGTGAGGGGCCCCTGCGGGGCGGGCGCGGAGACCCCCGAGCAGCTGAGGGGCCCCTGCGGCGTGGGCGCGGAGACCCCCGAGCAGCTGAGGGGCCCCTGCGGCGTGGGCGCGGAGACCCCCGAGCAGCTGAGGGGCCCCTGCGGCGTGGGCGCGGAGACCCCCGACCGCGAGGCTCCCGAAGCCCCCTCAGCGCACTGGCGGGAAGCCGCCATTATCCCGCGCAGACCCTCCCGCACACCCCGGTAAGCCGGCCGGCCGCACGGCCCCGCGGCGGCAGCCGCAGCAGCCCCGCCGGCCCCGGCACGGGTCAGCGTTACGAAAGGCGCCTGTCGGTCATTGTGTAACGCGGTGCCGGCGGTGTCGGCGCGCTCCCGCGCGCGCAGCGCCCGCGGTGTCCGGGCAGCCCTCAGGCCGCCCGTCGCCCCCGGTCCCCCGTTCCCGCCATCGCGGCGGCATCCCCACACTCACAGTGACGCCCGGCAGCGGCGGCGGCAGCAGCCATCTTGGCCGCCCGCATTCCCTCAGACAGCCCCGCTACCGCCCCTCACGTTACACCGCCCCCGGCACCGCCCCGGCATGGCTCCGGCACCGCCCCGGCACAGTAAGCGGGGCGGTCCGAGGATAGCAGGCGGTGGTCCCGAGGCGGGTGGTCCCCTAAGTGAAAGTGAGGATAAGGAGAGATCCAAGTTCTGATTGCACATTTTCTTCTCTTCTGCAGGCTTGTTTTCCCTTTCTAATAAAAATAAAAATACAGGTTCTCTCGTGTTCCAAGCAGCTGGAGCATCTTTCCCGGATCCCGCCCCACCTCTCTCCACCAGCTGCCGAGGGAATTGCACAGCAGTCTCTGGTAAGTTCCACAGCATCATCCTTCATCCGGTCACCTTTTAAGCTCCTTATCTGATCTGCCTCTTCTATGAGCACTTCTTAAGTCCTCAGTCCTTCCTCTAGCAGCTCCCCTGATAAGGAAGCCTTTAACTTTGACAAAGTAGCTCAGCCCTGTCAGGTTTAAGGACTGAAAACTCATCCCAAACAAGGGATGTTTTTCTAGAAGTATATTTTCCCGACTCTTCTCCCTTCCCATCACTTCAGGCACTAAAGGGAAAGTATTCAATAAAGTCTTTACCGGTGCCAGAAGTTCCAAGCTGCTCCCCCCAGCACTGCTACCTCGGCTATCTTAGCACCACATTGACTCTCTCCAGGACGTTTCACTGGGCAGCTGAGGTGGTCCCTCCAAATCAGAAAAAATCATGCTTTAAAGTTAATGGGGATGTTGTTTAAAAGGGGGGGGGAAATCTCATGCCAGTTCTTGGGATATGTTTACTGCACTTGAAAAATTCCCTTTTCCTGGGTTTTTGTCTACACTGTATCAGTAATAGGAACAGGTGTTAATGTCAAGTACTGTCTTGCACACCAGCTTCTGTTGCCATAATTTATTGGTTGCTGATTTAGACCAGTTTATATAACATGCAAGATGAAGAAAACCAATCACTTATTACAAAAATACGGGTATCCACAGCTCAGCAATTCCAGGAGTGAATGGCAAGTCCAGCTCAAGTCTCAGTGCAGGTGGCAAACGATACACCTACCTTTTTTCTCTCTCTGGTAAAGGAATTGCTTTGTGACTAGAAATGATACAGGTGACTCAACACATGAAGTATTTCATTATCCCTATTTGATAAGTTGATTACAGCCAGGGAAGCTGCTCTGCTGCAGTAGCACAAGGAAACAGGGAGCTGCTCCATGAACACACCTCAGTGTGACATGGGAAAGCACTGCTGGGACTACAGTCTGAAAATCCAACGTGTTTCAGTTACCATTCCTCTGGGTCCCAGTCAGCCATTTCTGGCTGCAAACAGGGAGTAAAAAGCACCAGAACCCCCCATGGCTAGGAGCCATCAGACAAGTCCAGCTGGGTGTGCACGGGCCCACAGCAGCGCTTGGGAAAGGGAGCAAAGCCTGCCTCACCAGCAGCCTCAGCACTGCTGAGCAATAAATAATCTGAAAAAACCCCAAAGCCCCAGACCCTACCCACCTCTCTCACAGCGGAATTCTGTGTGCTGCACTACACACCTTGCTACTGAATCAACCCAGAGAACCCCCCTTAAAATCAGCAGGAACTAAAAACGTGCAGTGCTCATTTTTATCTTTTGCTCATGTCTCTCCATACCATTCTCACAGGGCACCCTTAGGGAATTTCAAGAGCTTGAACTCCTGACTTCCCCAACAAGAAACCCCAGGAGAAAAGAGATTAAAGTTAGAGCAAATTTAAAACAAAATGATCAAATGCCCAGCATATTTTAAGTCACAAAAATTAAAAGCAGAATTGTATCTTGTTTTTTAAATGACAACTTATCAGAATCTTTGTTTTGTGATGACTCAAGAGCATAAATGCACCTAAACAATTTTTCTAAGGCTTTTTCCAGTTAATGACTAGCACTTTTGTTTTAAAAAAGAGGTTTTGGTATTTTTCACATCCTAAATTGGTATTTGAATTAGCAACAGGTTGCAGGAAGTCTTGTTGTCAGACAGGCTGTAGTGTAGCAGCAAGTATCACTCTTTCCCAAGCATCAGCTGCTCAGTTTTCCAGGAATTCTTCCCAAGGATGGCTAAGGTTTGCAGCGTTGCACAAAGCGTGGATAGAGACAGACATCTCGGATATGGTGTCTGTTCAGAATCCAGGTCAGGAACCGCTCCAATCCCAAACCGTATCCTCCATGAGGGCACGTACCATATTTCCTCTGTGAAATTCAGGGAGGGGATATTACACATTTTCTTTTAATTTATAGCTGCAATAATACCAAACCAACTAGCCAAGGCCAAGAGGGGAGAAGGCCCCGCTCTAGCGTCAGCCCAGCAGCCCGTGTACTGACCTGATCCGTGTACCAGTAGTACGGCGTGGGATCGATGCCCTCCCTCTTGTAGCCCTCGAGCAGCTCCTCACTGTCCCAAATGCGCATGGAACCGCCAACGATCTCACCCACGTTGGGCATCAGCACATCCACCTGCAATGCACCACAGCACGTCCCACTCAGAGCAACACTGCAGCAGGGGAGCACTGACTGCCAGCCAGCCATGCTCAGGCACCCAGGACAAAACCTGGCAAAGATTCTCCAAGGAGCTTCCTGCAGCACTCGTTCTTTCCAAGGTCCCCATACTCCAAGCTACCCCAGCAGGTAATACAACTCACAGACTCGGTGAGGCGCGAGTCGTCGCTGCAGCGCTGCATGTAGAAAGACTTGATCTCTGCAGGGAACCGGCACAGCAGGATGGGCTCGTTAATGGTGTCTGTCATCAGCCTCTCGGGAGCTTCAGGAATATCCTACGGTTAGAGGAGGCTTTAGTAAGACTCAGCACCAAAACTACTCTATACAACAAGGCCCACATGAAGTGGGCATAAAACAAAGAGAGCACATGTCCACGCTTTCATCCTGAGTTACCTTAAATTCTTAAAGCAAACTTATTTTAGAAGATATAAAAACCCACATGTCTGGCGGAAAAAAAAAATCTGTTCAATTAAAATCTAAGTCTCCGCAGTATATGAGACAGAAAGCCGAGGAGGAAAAAAATTCTGGCTATGCTGTCAAGTTCTCCTGAGCTCCTTCAAACTGAAGCTGGAGAAGTGTGGCCAGGGAACTGATGACAGGTGACAACACAGGTCTTTATCCCAATGCTGAAGGACATCAGGTCAAATCCCAACCCACAGCTGCATTTCTACATGGATTACATGGAATACATTACCCTACCAGCCAGCAGGGCATACCTCCCCAAACTCATAGTAAGTGCCATCTTCCTTCTTCACATCATGTTCCTTCAGCCACTCGATGGCTTCAGCATAGTTCATGCGCCGGAAGGGACGTTTAGGGGGCTGGAAACCCTGTGGATAAGAGCAAAGACAAGTGGAGGAGCACCACTTTAAAAGAGATACTTTTCCAGATGATCAGCACATCCACGACCCTTTCCAGCTCACACATCATCAAATTATCACTTAAACGAACAAATCAAACTCAGCACTACAAAGCTAGAACCAAACACAACCATGTGAAGCCCAGTAAATCTCATAGATCACTTTGGAGGAAAGATAAGGAAGCATTTCCAGAGCTTTAGGGCTCCATGTGCCATGAGAGGAACTGAAACACCACTTGTTTCATTGCTCCCTCATGCTCCATCAGCAAGCACCAGCTGGTTGATATCCCATTTCTGGGATGGAGGTTTTTATTCCACGGGCACAACACCCACTTCCATAAATCCTGGCACGCTGTTGGCTTCTGGAGCACACTAGCAATGAACATCTTCCCCCACAGTTCCCTGCTTTGGTCATTACCAGTCTTGCAGATTTCTCATTCTTATGTTTAATATTCTTCTTATCATTACAAATAGTAAGTAAGCTCACTGCCATGCCCTGCATCTCCCAAAGGAAGGTGCTGAGTAGGAAAGGCTTAAGATGCTATTTTCTTGGCCGTTCCCATTGCTGCATACCGGGTTGAGGTCGTACAGTAAGTTCGCTGCAGGTGACTTCAAGACTCTGTCTACAACATCACACACCAAGTTCTCCAGACGGTCCAACAAATCCTCAAAACTTATAAAAGGACATTCAGCTTCAATGTGAGTGTACCTGAAACAGAGCCACACCATGGCAAAGTCACATACAAGCAACACATCTTTAGCTATGAAACAAACTCATTAAAAAACCACACACTTTTTGACTCCTTTTTACTCCCACACTGTAAAGGAAATCAAGCTTTTATTAAGAAACAAGGACAACTGTGCATACTCTGCCAAGTGCCTGCGGGTCCGGGACTGCTCAGCTCTGTAGGACTGCGCAATACAGAAGACATCTCCCAGAGCTGGCAGGCAGGTCTCCAGGTAGAGCTGCGAGGACTGGGTCAGGTATGCCTCTTCACCAAAGTAATCCAGCTTGAACAGGGTGGAGCCTCCCTCCACCTGTGTCTGCACTAAGGTTGGTGGTGTGACCTGTAGGAGAACAGGGCTGTCACTGCCTGAGTGAAGAACTGAGGACTTGGACAAGTCAGGGCACTAGAGCAGTCACCTGCTGACCAGGGAACACACACTTACTTCATAGTATCCGTTGGCAAAGAAGTGATCCCTGAAGGCCTGCACAGCCATGGAGCGCACCTTGAAGATTTTGGACATGTTCTCGCCTCGAATCATCATGTGCCTGTTGTTGAGCTGCACATCCACCTCCGAGTCCTCGTTGAGCAAATTGTCAGCCCCTCCTGCAGGGGCCAGGCCAATGAGCTCCCAGTAATCGCAGCTCAGCTCGTGGCCTCCCGGAGCCTGCAGTGGGAGAGAAACAAACACTGGGGAAAAGTCCACTCGATGCCCCTTGGATGTCTTTTCACAAGGGCTTGGAATGATGGGAAAAGGGGAATGACTTGTCATGGACAGAGGGCAGGGTAGATGGGATATGAGGATTAAATCCTTCCCTGAGAATGTGGTGAGGCCCTGGTACAGGCTGCTCCAAGAAGCTGTGGCTGCCTCACCCCTGGAAGTGTCCAAGGCTGGGTTGGACAGGGCTTGGAGCAACGTGGGATAGTGGGAGATGTCCCTGCCCATGGCAGGGGGTGGCACTATATGGATGAGCTATATGGTCTCCCACCCCAAATAGTCTGAGTTCTGCTCTCATCAGCTCCCCCGTGTGGGTCACAGCTGCCTTCCACCCCTGACAAATGGCATTTTTAATTCAATCACAGCGTTTTCAGGGTAGAAATGCAAATTTTCAAAGGCTAACACACAGATTTTTACCAAAATGTAATAGTGGGGGTTCACATTAGCCTCACCTTGGGTCGATCCTACAAACATATCTCAGTAAAAGAGATGTGAAAAAATTCTTAGCCTCACAAAATAAAAACTGAATAAACCTGTTAAGCAAAATGAAGCCATGTCATTTAGTTAACATGCTCTCCACGTTATACTCTAGGAATTGTCTATGGGTGGAAAATAGTTTCAGGCAGAAATGGAACAGTCACACAGTTCACCTGTCTCACACTGAACACTGGGTGACAGCACAGCTTTGGGAGCTTTGTTCTTTCCCTAGTCCTAATTCCTTGCACCTCTGCTTGTGCCCCCCTCAGCATACCAAAGACCCGTGAGGGAGGAGGAGAAGCCTGAGGAGCTCCTGTACCTGCTTGCCCTGGGGCAGGAGGTTCAGTGTGCCGTACACCACCACGCTGCTCTCTGTGGACAGCACCAGCCCATTGTAGCACTGGCACTGCAGCGAGACACAAAGGCACAGGTGAGCAAAGTTTTATTGCTACCTTTCCTATGGCATCACAGATTAGCACACAGTCACTTCTGAACAGCTCTCACACTGACAAACTGCATGGGAGGACATACAATTTAACAGTAGCACAACTGAGTCAGTAGGTTGAGAACTAAACAACATCTACTACATAAGAGAACACCAGATGAGGTATGAACTCTTATATTAATGACAGAACTGAATCATCACAACTTACCAGCTCATCAGAAAGGACACACTGAAGAAACCCTGTGCCATCTCTCAAGACAATAAACATCAGATTTTTCCCTAGTTCAAAAGAAAATGAATTTGGTTTCACTGTGAGCAGGTGCTGGTTATCTCCTCATTTGGCAGGGTTAGCTTACAACAGAACAAGTTGAGGAAATTCCGAAGGACTAGCCTCCAAACTGAAAATCCTGTAGGATTTGAACTAATAATAATAATAATAAATAATAATATACACTAATATATGATATATCTATTATATAGATATATATAATAATAATAACTAAAAATATCTGTAGGTGACCACATAAGGGGGAACTGCCAGTGTTGCAGTGACCATTGAGATCAACCAAAGAGGGCACCTAACTGGTTTAAAAAGGTGAGACCAGGTGCTGTCAGGCTCATTCTGTGTCTACATTCTGAAGGCCACTGCACTTGTTCTATCTCCCTGCATGGGCTCAGCAATGCTCGTGCTTTACCTTGCCTCCGTAACCTGTGGATCCAGCCAAAAATCTTCACCCTCTGCCCTCTGTAAGCCTCCAGAGCATCGATCTTCACCTGTGAGGCAGGGAATAAAAGGCATTCAATAGGGGAATGGTTCACCACCTCCTAGAGCTCATGCAGACCCCACCCTAGAGCAGCACAATGTCTGTGCTGACCAGATGCCCTAGCACAGACCATCTGCCAAGGCACGGGATCCTACTCACACACTTGGGCTCTGGAAGGCTGGGATCATTCTTGATAACAACCTTCTTCGCTTCCTCCAAGTTCTTCTCTCTTCTCAAGAGATCTTCTGCCTGGTTTGAAATAAATTACTTATTAAATAGCTGTAACCAGTCCAGTTGTAAATAACACATGAAACAACAGCACCAGTGAGGAAAACCTGCAGCTTTTTTGGAGGGGCAGGAATGATGATGACACTGTAATGTTTTTGGAAAGCAATGGTGTTCTGCTCCTTCTGCAGCCTACCTCCTTCTTCTCCTTAGCTTCATTTTTCATCTGCTCCCTGTGCCATAGCTTTTTGACATTCTTCATCTGTGATTTGGAAATGATGGCCCATCTCTAGAGAATTCAAGACAGAGCAAAAGACAGCAGATTACATTGTGTCCCTTCACACCAAGGAGCAGTAAAATAATTCACACTAGGAAACCCTTCAATGCCACAGCACCTCGTTTTCTTTTTGGGAATCCACATAAATTGTAGGAAATGGCTCTTTTCCTGCTGTCATCAATGCCTGAAAAGGGGGAGAAAATAAATGAAATTAACCAAAATGATCCTTACAGAGCCTGAGCAGGCACCTTGCTCCTGCTCAGGTTGCAAAAACAGGTATGAAACTCACATTTTAAAATACAAGGGCCATCACTTGCCCCAGAACACATTCCACACTGCCAACCAAAGCAGGTGTTTTCCACACTCACCTTCAACACGGTCTTGAATGGTTTCTTTTGCGTCCCATCACCAGTGGAGTCATTGCCCTCTCGTTCAGACACATACAGCTCTTCTGGGATATATGATAAATAGGGACAATTACTCAAAAAACATTATGAGGAAGAAAATGGAGACACATGGATGTGTCCCTGCTCACTGCAGAGGGCTGGATGAGGTAACCTTTAAAGGCCTGTTCCAACCCAACCCTTTCTATTATACCAAATCTTGATGGTTATCAGCAGTGATAAACCTTCGAAGGCACCGGCTGCTCAGCCGGGGAAAGAATTATTTCATACATTTCACTTTAAAAATCAATCCATGCAATGCGTTCGCTAAAATCTCAAGGGCTCCCGAGGTACCGAACCCTGGGAAGCCATACTGGCTGCACACCGGGAACCAGAAGGAGCAGCCCCTCACGGGAACAGCTTTGTGCAGGTGAGCAGGGAGATGGGGCCTGGGACCAGCCAACGCCGGAACCGAAATGACAAGCGATGGGTCCTCCCGTGCCTGGGGAGGGCCCGGCCCGGCCCAGCGCTGTGGCCGCTCCCGGTGCACCCCGCCGCCGCAGCGCTGCCGGGCCCGGCCCCGCACGGCCCCCCGGGGTACCGGCATCACCGGGGGAGTGCGGGGATGAGGGGGACACGGGGGGGGGCCGGGGTGCGGGGGTCAGGCCCCGGGCTCTCACCGAGGGCCAGCGCCGCCGTCCTGCCCAGCACGTCCCCCGCCATGGCCGCGGCGCAGGAAGTGCATCACGGGCGGGCTGAGCCAACCCGCCGCTGCCTTGCGTCAGCCAGCCCGCCTGCTCCGCCCTTCCCTTCCCTTCCCTTCCCTTCCCTTCCCTTCCCTTCCCTTCCCTTCCCTTCCCTTCCCTTCCCTTCCCTTCCCTTCCCTTCCCTTCCCTTCCCTTCCCTTCCCTTCCCTTCCCTTCCCTTCCCTTCCCTTCCCTTCCCTTCCCTTCCCTTCCCTTCCCTTCCCTTCCCTTCCCTTCCCTTCCCTTCCCTTCCCTTCCCTTCCCTTCTTTCCCGCACACGGCACGGGATAGTCGGGCCGGTCCGCGGGCGAGTCTAACCCCCGGACTCATTGCAAGGAAATAGACTTTTGGATATTTATTTGCTTTACAGTTTTGAAATGTACATTCCATTGAATGAGAGCTGTAGGTCATAATTTTTACTATAAAACCATTTCAATAATTAGCTTTAGTTCAGGAGGGGGAAGTAGATAAATGTGAGACATTCAAACACCTCAACTTGAGTAAAGAATGTGCAAATGTAAAGAGACTCAAAAAAATACTTTTTACACTGTAAGAACTGAGGCACCAGCAAGTGAAATACATTCCAATGAAAGTAACTGATTTCTAGTTGTCCATCACTGTGTCCAAAACTGAAATGAATAGCTTGTGCCAGCTCCAGGGGCGGCTTCCAGAGCTGAGATCTATCCTGATCCCTAATCCAATCTGACACTGGCTGGAGTTTATCACCAAAGACACCCCAGCTCAGCCGTGACAGCTCCAATGGGAGCAGCCAGGGCTCGCTCCAGGTCTGGGCACCCCATGTGCCATCGTGTCTGAATTAATGAAATGGAGCACACAAGCGAAATCGCTTTCAATGACAAATATGAAATGTAGATACAGTTTTATACCAACATAGTATTAAGAACTGAAAAGTCTGCAATTCCAGGCATCACTAAAAACTGACACTGCTGGGTTTCCATTCCCAGCACATGGATCCTTCACTGTCATACAGAGTGGTCACACAAGGATCAGTAGCTCTACGGAGAACTCTTGGTCTTTCTGTGCTCCCAGGAACAAACCCAGAAACTTCTGTGATAAGACATAAAAATCTTAACATCCTTATGCCGGGCGGTTAAAAAATACGCTGAGTTTGTTTGGAACAGTTCTGTGCAGTCGCTGTGCTCCAGCTCCTCCCCACAGGCAGTCAGTCCATCAGCCGGTCTCCCCCGTGTGCCCGGAGCCCCTGCCACTTGCGGCCAGCACGGCGTCCAGCGGGGCGCGGCGCTTGCGGATGCTGCGGCCCGAGGAGATGAGGTCGGCGTAGCCGCGCTGATGCGAGAAGGCGTAGGCGGAGCGGCGGGCGGAGACACCGCGGCGGAACGCGCTCTGCCTCCGTTTCCAGTGCTGCTCCTCCTGCAGGTACTTCCGACGGTTCCTCTGGATCTGCAAACACACAGCGGGTCGTGCATTGGGACAACATCAACACAGCTTGAAGTGTTTTCATAACTATGTGCTAGTTCAAGGCAGAGCAGAAGCAGCCAAACCTATCGCCTACACTCTTAACATGTAACCCTGGCACTCTAGTCAAGGCTAAGTTAAACCCAAACTGGGGCCCTCAGCAGCCTCGTGGGGTCTCGGTGGCATCACCAGACATCAGCTAGGCACAGGAGGAAACAGCCCCCACTGAGCCACTACCTCTGGCCAGTCCTGTGGCCACTCCTCTGCCCACAGCACCCAAGCCAGGCTTGTGTCATTCTCCCAAGGGCACCATCACTTGTCTCTAACATTATAAAATCCCAGAATAGTTTGGGTTGGAAGGGACCTTAAAGCCCATCTCGTCCCACCCCCTGCCATGGGCAGGGACACCTTCCACTAGCCCACACCTTAGCACTGGCACCAGCCGCTGTAAACAAACACCTGCCTTATTCACGCAAATAACACAGATTTCACTCACTTTATCGCTCTCCGAAGGCCAGATTGTCATGAATAAGAAGCGCTGTGCCACTACAGGCAGTAAGCAAATAGCAATGGTTAAAATCATGGTAAGCCAAAGGTATGGCTGTCGCAGAGCGTTCGGAGCAGTTCCTGGGAATAAAAAGAGCAGTTAATTTATGACAAAGCTACATGAGACAGGACTGAGAACCACAAACGACCAGGACTGACCTGTGAACTGAAAGACAGAAGGGAAGAGAACATGGATTCCAGCACTGTGAAAGTCAAATGTGATCCCAAAGTAAAGTGCAATACTCCCAAATACTGAAAAAGCGTTAACAAAAGTCCAGTAAGATGTATCCAGGCCAATCTAAAAGCAAACAAAAGTACCCAATGAGTTTATTAATTCCAGATAATGTCAACTACTTTCTGCATCTTGTTACCTTTTTAGTAGAGAAATTTACAACAGTGAGCAGAAAGTGCTCTCAGAGCACCAGAGCTCAGGAAACCAAGCTTACTTGCCTGAAAATTGACAACAAATATCAGAGAGGATGCTGCTGTGACAGCAAAGGACTGATAATCTGCAGGGGCTTCCCCATCTTGTCCCATAGATTTCAGGTAGGCTCCATATGGGATGAAGAAGATGATCAGTGAAGTTAGAGCTCCATGGAGCAAACTTAAAAAGAACTTCTTGTAGTTGAAAAGTAAATCTCTCTGACCCAAAACATAAAGTCTGGGGAACCGAAGGCTCAGTTTGTCGCTCACATCCTTAATAAAGAGGAAAAAGAAAAAGAGAGTTGTGAATTGTTGTTCTCAGCCTAAGCTTTGAAGAGTGAGATAGACACCCAACTATATAGTGTCCCAAAGTGAATGGCAGATCCCTTTCTCTTTCCAACAGCAGGGATTTGCAGACTGGTGTAAAAGGAACACTTTCTTAAAAGCCACAAAACCAAACCCCTCTTGTTTCATGGACATTCAGTGTAACTTAAAGACCTGGTGGTAGACACCTTTGGATTCATCTGTTGTAACAACATGGGGATACCTGGTCGAACAAGCTGACAAGCAGGACCGGGAGACTGGAATACAGCACATTGTACAGCGTGATGAACCAGTCCTCGTAGGCTGTCTACAAAGAGGAGGAATTGCAGGACTTAGAGATTTCATTTTATTACATCCTTCCCCTCCAGTTCCTGAGAAAACTCACATGTGCTCTACTACAGCTTCCCTGTCTCAGTGTTCACCCAAAGGCAGCAGCACCTTGGCTCAAGGCTCTGCTGAAGCTCTTTAGCCTGTGTTAAGCTGTCCCACTCCTGTACAACAGTGATCCTGACTTTAGTCCTCTGGAACCATACCTAACTGCCTGTAACTAACTCACTCAGTATTCATCACATCTTCCTGCAGAAATCACTGGTGACAACTTCACATTCCTGACACTTCCCAGGTTCCTTCGCTGTTCCACAGTGAAAGCAGCATCTGCTTGTTGTTATCCCACATGAGCACACCCTCCTACCTGGGCAGAGAAGCCATTGAAGAACGAGTACCAGATGTGGACCAGTGTGAAAGCGAAGTTTTTGTAGAAGAAGTATCTCAGAAACTTGCACATCCTGATGTAGGACCAGCGCCCGTGGACCAGCAGCAGCCGCTGGAGGTAGCGGAACTGCCCGAAGGAGTAGTCACTCGACATGACAGCCTGCATGCCCTCCTGGCCACTGATCCCAACTCCAATGTGGGCAGCTGGGTGAAGGAGACAAACACCAAACACTGCGTTGGACAAAGGGACAGCAACATGACTGGGGCCACATTTCTACTGTCACCTGGATTCTCTCTCAGTGCTTGTTCTGTCAGAATGCACCTGGGAAATTTGTCCAAAGGAGAACCAAGCGATGAGACAGAGCAAGTAAAGTCCTGAACAAACTGGCCAGGCAGTTTACAAACACCCTTGGGACATAAAACCTATCCTAGATGTTTTTTCTCACTGGGATCTCTTGGGAAGCTGTTGAGAGTAGCAGGTACAATCTGGGATGGCTAATGTCACCAGGCAAGGGGCAGCCAAGCTACTGCTTTGGTCTCTATGTTACACTTCTGTAACACACAGCATGAGAACAGATGGGATTTGAGTCCCTGCTCAGGGAATGTCTACAGAAAAAAATAAAATAGATCAGGAAAAAACACTAACCATTTCCTAAAGTGCTTCCTCAGAAAGGGAAACTGGCACAGAAGCAAAAAGCCCCACGGCAGCAAAGCAGATGGAAGAGTCTTCTGACAGAGAAGGACAGTGGAGAGACTGCAGGAGCAGGCCAGAGGAGATCTGTCCTAGCCAGAGAGCTTGACAGCTGCCTTACTTTTGATCATGTTCACGTCATTGGCCCCGTCCCCAATGGCCAGGGTGATGGCCTTCTTGTACTTCTTCACCAGCTCCACCACCATGGCCTTCTGCTTGGGTGTCACACGGCAGCAGATCACAGCCCTGCACTCGCAGGCCAGATCAACAAAGTTCTTCTGCTGCTGCTCCTTGTAGGCCTCTGCCCTTCTCCTTTTCTCTGTTTGCTTTTTCTTCTCTTCTGCCGTTCTGGGGAGTTTCAGTTTAAGTTTCTTTTTCTTCTTTTTCTTCTCCAGCAGGATTTCATTCTGTGAAAAAAAAACAAAACACTTACTATGTTCCCTTCTGCACCATTTCCAGTCCTACTCCAGGCACTGCTTAACAACACACCTGAGGTCATTATGCTCCCAGCATCCATTTCTGGCATTTTAATGAACTGGTTGTGCAGACAAAGGAACAGAGTCCTCAAGGAGAGACACTGTAGCC
Source organism: Sturnus vulgaris (assembly GCF_052056855.1). Classification (NCBI taxonomy): domain Eukaryota; kingdom Metazoa; phylum Chordata; class Aves; order Passeriformes; family Sturnidae; genus Sturnus; species Sturnus vulgaris. The sequence goes on from NC_142283.1 coordinate 82,019,129, forward strand.
CGGTGGTGTCCCAAAATCCCAAATACTCGGGAGAACTGCCTTTGTACATACCAGCCAGGAGCCAGTGATGATTAGAGCCCGATCTCTGCTGTCCTGGAAGAAGGGCTCGTTCATTCTGAGAGAAGAATGTGGACTGGATCCAGCCCTGTTCCTCTGGTTTTCCAGCCTGGTTTGAAGTAGAGTACTGGAAAGACGGAGAAACACTTACAGAAAAGTCAAGCAAAAGCTTTAAGCTAGGTCAGTCTCAGACTGAAAATCCTGAAAACAAACTGCTCTGTGTTTTCACTTGCCTGGTATCTTCTCCATAACAGATGGCCGTTTCCTCTGTTAAGAGTTCACAAGAAAATCCAATATTTTCAGCAGTTTCTACCAAAAAAAAATTAAGAGAGGAAAGTACTTACTGAAAGTTCTGTCACAAGTAATGGTTAGAAGCAGCCAGATGCACCTCAAGCGCTCCTATGTAATTTCTGATTTATGTTTCAGTATGAGAATTCCCTTTCAATGCCACAGTGTAGATGAACAGGAAAAAATCCTCCTGTTTTTAGTTGTTTGGCTGTAAGCAGCCCTACCCTTTTTGTCACCAGTAAGCACCCAGATTTTAATGTCTGCTTTGGAGAGTCTGGAGATAGTTTCTGGAACTCCATCCTGTAGTTTGTCTTCAATAGCTGTTGCACCAAGCAGCTGGAAGGGGTTTGAAATACAGGTGGTTAGTAGCATTGAAACATGTTTCTTTTAATATAAGAATTGAAATACACTAAAAATGTACAGCTCCTTACAATCAAGTTTTTTTCTATTTCCTCATACACTTTGTCCAGAGCTTCATTCCGGTGACTTGTGGCCAAACTGGCCTCCACAAACTTCTTATTCCAGACTTCAAATTCATCCTGGCTTATGTCTCTATAGCCCAGGCAGAGTGTCCTGAGAGTTTCCTTTGCAAAGACCTGATAAAGAATTAAAACCACACAGAAGAAAACTCTTCATTTGCAATCCAAACTTGAGGGTAAGAACACGAGCATTTGACAAGTTTGACAGAACAAGTCCAACTTTCAGAACCAATTGCAGGTTTCCATTTGTCTTAGTAGCTTAGGAAAAGGAAATTATAACACTATTGTCAGAAACAAACAATTTTTGTTTTGAAAAGAGCATACAAAATACAAACATACATCGAGTGCCTCTTCTGTGGCTTCTCTCTTTAGATTCCTGGGGTGCAGCCGCTGGTAAATCACCGTATCAGCTCCTTTGCAATACAGCCTGATATTGCCACTGGACTCTCTTACTGTGGAGGGAAACAGCAGAGATGGCACCCTTATATAAAGGAATAATTTCCGATTGGATTTTCAGCCTACTGCCAAGTACCAAAGTACAGGATGGCGTTTCTTTTTCAGTGGACTCAAACACACCCAGAACTGTCACACAGCTGTCAATTCTTGACCCCAGCTTCCTTTGCACATCCCTCTTCACCCCTGAAATACAAGTGACTTTCTCCACACAGGTGTCAATCAGCTTACCAATAACAGACATCCGCTTCCTGTCACTGTTGAAATCCAGGATGGCCAGGACATCGTAGGTCCTCTCCACCCCCATCTCACTTATGGTGATGGTGTTCTGTGTTCGGGACAGGAAAACGTACCCGAAGTTCCGCGCCGCCGTCACCAGAGCCCCCTCGTCCGGGGAAGCTGCCTGGTAATAGAGCTGACCTGGAGGATTGGAGCCAGGATACAGCTGAGGATACGGCTGGACACTGCTGCAGCACTGCCAGCAGAGCAAAACCTCAATATCCTACTTTCTCAATCCAAGCATATAAACATTTTCAAAAGAAGCTCCAAAAGACAAATCCTTGGCCAGAGGCACCAATACAGTGAGTGGAAACAACCCCAAAAACATTAGGAACAAGAAAGGACCAGGACACTGTTGGTTTTATGGAGATTTCACAAATACGGGAGTAAAGCAATACTAATATTCCATGTTTTAATCGAATCTTCCAACCCGTGAATTCAGTAATTCAATAGCTGATCACCTCTACATTTAGTTTTGTTTAATTCAAAAGGGCAGCCTAACACTCCTCCCTTATGCTGTCAGCATTAGTTGCAGATCTCTCCCTTGTGGATCTGGATTTGAATTATTGTTTTCTGCTACACAAGGAAACCAAACCAACCAAAAAGCCATACTCACCATCAGAAGTGTCAGCCATGACTGTGTGACAAATAGCAAGCAGAAAAAAGAACTTCTGCATTTCTGGCTCTTTTCCAGACTTTATTTGCTCTATCAGATAGTGATCATAGAATAAGAACTTTCCATCTGCATACGCATTCCAGCTGAAATCAACTTGCTGCATAGAAAAGAGGGGAAGAGAGTCTGAGTTACCAGAGATGCCATTGCTTTGTGCCCACCCACATCTCTCGGTGCTCTGCCGAGGGAGCAGGTACAGCGGTGGCTGCATGAACACACCTCTGGGTGCTCACATGGACCCACCACCTCTGGGTGCTCACATGGACCCACCACCTCTGGGTGCTCACATGGACCTACCTCTGGGTGGCTCTGCAGCTGCCCCACTGCATCCCGGCAGTCTCCTGCAAAAGCACCCACAGTCAGGGGGACCAGGCACAACAGAGCTTTCACAGCCACCACAAAGTAAAACATAGCTAGAACATGTATTGCCCTAGGACTGAAAGCAAAGAAAAAGGACAAACTGCTGCTCTTACTATAATTTCCTTGTCTGCTTCTTGACTTTGTCCCCAAAGCATTTCTAATGAAAGTAAATTTGTACAAAAAATTGTGCAAATTACCAATTTTCAGTTTTTCTGAAAGCTGAGAAGTTCCCACTAAAGTTCCTTAATTTCCACTTTGTAAGTGGGAAAACCCCAACAATTCAATCCTATGCTTTACCCAATGCCAGGTGTAAATTGTGGAAGTTCAGTCAGAACTTGTGTGTCTATGATCTCCAAAGAGCATTAAAATTCCTCCTCTTCTTTTGCACAGGCTTTGCACAACTTACCGTATCTTTGCCCATTTATGCAACACTTTTTAAAAGTCATGATGTTCTGTGTGAGGGTTCCAGTCTTGTCAGAGAAGATGTACTGGATTTGCCCCAGCTGCTCGTTGAGCGTGGTGGTCCTGGCCTTGGCAGCCGTGTCCTTCTCAGGGTAGTACATCTGCAGGTCCCAGTTGATGAAATAGCTTTGGCCAAAGCGAATCACTTCCACGCTAAATGAAAGAGAAGGAATGTTCTCAGTCCCAGCTGCAGCTCCCATTTCCACACAGTGACAGTTCCTCAGCTACTGCCTACCTCACATAGAGGGAAATGGGCACCATGGTGTTGAGGACAATGATGTATCCCCAGAAGTTGAGGAAGCCCCGGTAGGAGGGGCTCAAGTCCTGCGCATCGTAGAGGTACCAGGAGGAGTTGCCAATCTGCTGCTCCCAGTAGGTGTGTCCGATGGCCAGCCCAGCCGACAGCAGGATAAGGACCACGATGATCTACAGGGCACAGAGACGCCTCACACTTCAGAAACATTTGCTCCACTTAATTCTCGTGTTCCAAACAGAATATGACAGGTATTTGTGAGGAGAAATGCAGCAAACATTTCCCACAAAGACACCTTTCAGATTTCCTCCTACTCCAGCTCAGCAGGCCAGAAAAAAGTCAAAACATATTTGTTACACAGGAAGAAGCTGCCTAACTTTGCATTCACTATTCACTTAAATCTGAATTTTAAACAAAAGAGCGTACCGTATAAACCATGTAGTTCATAAGGGAGTCAATTTTTGTCCTTTTAAATCTTGTTTTTCCACTATTTTTCATTATTTTGGTGTCAGCACCTAAAAATGAAGAGTGAAAAATTAAAAAAGGAAAAGATAGGATATGCAAACACATGTTAGCATTAAAGTTTTACCAAACTGGGACATGAAATGCAGTTGGTGTCTATAGGATGACGGTTCTTTTCCACTCTACAGGTGTGCTTTTAGTGGGGAAATATCACACACCTGCAAATATGACCATTCCATGGCAGAAGTCTGTATTCCTCATCTTACAGCCACGCAACAAAATCTTATCAGCATCCAGGGAATAACTGGAGTTTCTCCAGGATAATGTTCCTGTAAACTTATCCAGTCGGTTATTGGGTTCTTCACATTCAACCAGACCTAGAAAATATGGAGGAGAATGTGTTTAATGTACAAGTTAAATCTAAATGCATTGATTTGTAGCTTTACTTTACTTTTATTGACTTACAAGCTACTTGAGCTATGTTCTAATAGTGTTAGGTGTAGAACTGTACCAACCATCAAAGTCTGCCAGGGCACTTTCTTCCTGAAGGTGTCTGTGTGTCACCTCTAGGGCCATTTTGAATTTTAAGTTAGTCTCACTAAGAAGAAAGGATAAAAAGGTGATTTTATTAAAATCGTGGATGCAGGAGAGAAGTTTAAACACAGTTAAATTAAAGTACCACTACTTCTCTGGGCAACCTATAGTAAAGTAAAAAATAAATCCATGTCCTTCCCCCTTTCTTCCTACGTCACATTCTCCAACACTTTTGATGTGTCTGTAGCACTCCAATGGACAATTTTTAATGATTCTTGAATTGTGTGAATCAGCAGCTGGATACAGTTCTCCAGGTGCGGCTTAACAAGCAGACTTACACACACAATCCTTGCTCTTTTCCTACTCAGCCCAAATTAGCTCCATTACATCCTTAAGTAGAACCTTACCCATCCAGTTCAGCTGTCTCCACATAGCACAGACTGTTTGGTTCTGAGCTGGACAGCAGCAAAATGTCAGCCTATAAAACAAATAAATAGACATCAAATAAAGCCAGGTCAAAGCTCCTACAGAGCTCTCTAGAAACATAAAACAAATGTATCTGAAGCACTTACAGGAACAAAAGTATTTTTCTTCAGACGAATGATATCACCAACTTTAATATCTTTCCATTTAGTGGCTTTGAACCTAATATCAAGATAGTTTAATAATGATTACTCTTTAATCTAGAATATGATGCACTCTATAAATCTTATAATACTGAACTTTCCTTAGAACAAAAATACCTCTTGGTGTGGTGTGGGTTTGCCTTTCAGAAACTGCAATTTACTGCAAAAAGCTTAGCACAGATTTAGTCCCAGAGAATTAACGTTGAATTACTCCTTTAAGCAATTCTCTTCCACCTTCAATTAGGTTTTCAGACAGGCAGTAGAGAATAGAACTGAACCTTTCCTACTATCTATAGCTTCAGATGTGTGGCAAAGCGGGGCAATGATGATCACTCACAGAGCTCAGAGGGGAACACACAAACCTTCCATCCTTGATGACGTCACATGTCCTGTTATTGACCTCATTGTCCATCCTGTAACGAGCCTGAAACCAGAACAAAGAATGTACTCCCTGCTCTGTGGCACAACAGGAGAAACGGGCCACACTGGGTGAGTTTTGCTTTTCATATTAACAGAACATGCTTCTTACAATGTCCTCCACCAGGTCTTTGACTGCAGTTATTCCCAGCACCAAGAGCAAGGGCACCAACGTTGTGTACCATGACAGGGTAGTTATTTGAGGAATCGACTACAAAAGACCAATAAAATCAGTGCAGTACAGGATCATCAAACATTTAAATCAGAGATATTTCATAGTGGCCTGACTAGAGAAAAAAGAACACATCAGAGAGAATTTTAAGTCAGGTTGTAAAAATGAACAAAAGTCTATGGGAAGAGTTTGGCCATTATACTACTTAGGAGTCAGTCCCTTGTTATACTACTTAGGAGTCAGTCCCTTTAACAATTGCACTGACTCATATCGTCTGTTCATGCTTCTGATTTGAGATCAACTCAAGAAACATCTTCCCCTCATGAACTTCATGAGCTCTGCAACGAGTTCATTCTAATTCTGTGCAACTAGCTCATCCCAGAACTCTGCCATAGCTCATCCAGATTTGTTGCAGGTTTCTGTTATGATGCCTTTGGTCTCTACAGCAGTTCAGATAGTGCCCCTCAATTCCCTGGCAGGACAGCACTGAATTGTGTCATAAATATTACAGAGCTCAAATTCCCTTCACAGTGAGTATTCTCCGTCTTGCTTACCTGCAATATGAGAAGAACAAGGAAATAGAAGTTGGCTGCTCTCTTGAATTGTTCAAACAGATTCAGAGGCAAAAAAGTGATGGGGTTGTACTTGTATGTCTTAATTGCATTTCCCTGTGGGAGAAACCCAAACATCAATCACAAAACATAGTTTCTACTTCTAACACAAATGTACAGTTCATATTTTTAAGCTCCTAATTCTCCATCTTACTTTCAACAGTCTCTTGATACCCTGATTTTCCATTCCAAAACCCCAACCCAGTTATTCTTCCCCTGCTCTGCTGGAAACACTGTGGAATTACGAACGGTGGCTTTTATACCACTCACCAGCCATTCCATACATCTTATCGGATTAAGGAATCATTCACCCGACAATTAGCACCTCATTGGCATAAGATAACTTACCGCATATTTGCTTTTCTTGAAGCACAGGAAGATTGTTCTCTTGAAGCTTGGCTGGTCATAGAAGCGCTGATCGTTTGCTTTAACTTGCCAGCTGCAGTCTGGAAGAGACAAAAGGGGTCGAAAAGTGCTATAAACATGAGGGGACAAATCTGCCACTTTCAAGTTTTCTCTCAAATCCATACTTTAAAGTTACTTTCGACTGAAGCAAGACTGGCACCTTCTTTATAGTACATATCCTTTAAAAAAACCTTTCCAAGACATTTCCAGGCTGTTTGGCTTTATTAGCAACTCAAGTGCATTCAGAGGTAGGAAGAAGCCTTGCTTAACATTTGAAATTTCTGTGGAAAACCTGCAGAGTAACATTTATTCATGTCAAATTCCCTTCCCGCTTTTGGTTTGCTTCTCTGATGCCCGTGAAATGCTAAGCACTCCAACCCGGGTATCTTGCTGGAAATGAAGAGGTCAGTTCACCTTTTGAAGGCAATTATTTGATTTAACCACACTGTGCCACGGTTTCCATTCATACCCATAAAAAAGTACAAATCTGAAGTCCTAATTTTATTTCTTCAGCCACTAGTTTTGTTCGATTGTGAGAAAACTGAGGAGCAGGAATTGCATCCATCAGGTAATTTTCTGTGCCCGCTCTTTCACGGGCCACCGCTTTCCCTGCCAGGTCCTTCCTCTCCCATTGCCTGCAGCCCAGCCACGCACTCAGCCCTGCCCACATCCCAGGAATTCATTCATCCCCGGTTTCGAAGCCAGCTCCCCGCAGCTCTGCCTGCCCGGGAAGGATGACGCAGGCAGCATTTTGAAATGCAGCTTTCCTGACTCACCCGCCAAGCATCTCCCCCTGTCCTCAGCCCACAGTGATTGTCCCTAATGGGAGCTCTTCCTGGTTTCATAGATCTTCACCCGTGGATGGGGTGAAACTCCCGGCGGCAGGGGCGTGGGGCCTGCAGGGCTGTGACTAACACTTCAAAACCCAAATCCAAGTGTAAAGACTTTTTTTTTTTTCCACCCACCATAGAGCAAATTCCAGACCGACATATCTGGACTTTTCCTGCGACTACACAACTTTCATTTCTAGCATCTTGGCTACAAGCCCAGAAGATAATAGAGAAATATTTATCTCGAAGAACCATGTTTTGAATTAACAGATTATATGCATGAATTGAGGAAGTTACTAAATTTTGCCAAATGACAGGGCATAAAGAAAATCACAAAGTCTACATAAGAATTTCTTTAACATATTCCAAAAACATTGCAGTGTTGAGAAAACTGATGGAAAACTGGCAAATTAGGTCTGAGGTAAAACCTGCAGGAAGGAAGCTCCTCAAAATTACTTTAAACTGTGGTACTAACACCTAATATTTAGCAAGCTGCTTTGGTAATTCATCAACTTTAAAGGATGTCATAATAAAAAAAAGTCTTAAACTAAACATGTGACAGGTGTTTGTAAAATAAAAACACATAACAGGTGGTTATGAAATGAGAGCTCATCAACTGTTCCCACACAAACAGGAAAAAATCTGTATAAATTACCCAGTCTCTGGTTACATTGAAAATACTCATGTTGCAGCATGAGAAAAGGGAATTTAGGGGAGCTACAGGTGTTTCTTGGGCAGAGGTTCAGAACAGGAACACCAGAAAGGCTCCTCCCACTGCTGTTCCTACACAGGCAGCAGCCACATGCTGTACCTGCTGGCTCCTTTGAACTCCTCCTACTCACCTTTTACCTTTCAGGAACTCATGAGGCTACAAAATGAGCAGTGAAGTGGAAATCTGCTCACACTGACTGAACACAGTGAAGTGTTTATTATGCTGGAGCCCACTTCCAGAGGACTGGGAAAACAAGTACAAGAAGGTCTGTCTGAACAGTTCCCAGAGCACATGTACATCCAGGTCCTGCCTTAATTAGGAGGAGGTCACCATGCAGCTCATTAACTTTACGCAAGGAGCAGTAGCACAGAACTGGGCTGCAGGTTGGAATGAAGCTGAGTTTCATCCTGACATTTGTTAAACTGAACTGCTATCAATTACTCCTCCAGAGTCAGATAAGCCATTCCAAACCTTACCTGAGAAATAAACACAGAATCCAATCGGTCCCTGAGGCTCAGCCTCTGCATCCAGCATCGTATTCTCCCCAAATGAAGTTCGTGATGTTGTTACCTTTTTTCCCAGGATCTCGGCTCTCCTCAGTGTCCCTGCTGGTTTGGTTTGGTCCCAGTTCAGCCCCAGGCTGCCGACTGTCCAACTCGTCCTCTGTTTCATCGTCACTGTACGGCACCACCTCATCGTTGGGCTGGGAATCCTCCTCGAAGGTGGTCTCTGAATCCCTTTCTGAGATCATGCTGCTAGCACCCTGCCAGCATTTTGGACAAGTTAGGAAAAGAGCTCGCATAGCAAGTGCTGGAAACCACATCTAATTTTACTCTGCTGGTGCTGGCCACCAAACCCCACATCTGAAACCAGCACAGGGCATGGGCTTGGTTTTCCAGCACTGCCCAGAGTCAGGGGGCAGTTCTTGTGCCAGCCAGCCCTTCCTTACTGTTCTGCTATACTGCAGCCCCAGCAACACCGTGTGCTCCCAACACAGGACGTAGGAACTGGGGAGAGCACGAACACATCTCCCAGTGGCCATTACATCATGCCCTGAGGAGCCACAGGAGCTGGAGCCCTGCTTGGCTGCAGTGGGACACAGAGCTGGGCACCGAGCTCCAGGTCAGACATCGAGGGTTTGGGTCACACAGCTGAACCTCCATCCCGGCCTGCCCAGCCTCACCCAAACCAGGGTGCTTCCTCTCTCTTCCCATGGGCTGAACATCAGTGTTTGTCACTGCAAAATCCCACATCTTGGTGTCCAAACACCCCTGGACACCATGGGATGCATTTTGGCTCAGAGCTGCATCAGAGGAGGGATGGTCTCCAGCTGAGCTGTGGCCATGCCCATGTTCCCTTCGGCTGGGCCTCCACTCTGGACATCTCCAGCCATCACTGGGTGTGATCCTAATCCTGAACTACACATCAGCTTCCCAGCGTGCCCCTTGACCTGCTTCACCACCATGGCATTGCCTTTCCTAACAAACTCAGCAACCAGCAGGGCTGGCACCAAACCTGCTGACATCCCTCTCAGCTTCTGGTTTTGCAAAGCTTAATCGTGTCCCCTCCCTAATATCTCCTATAAGAGTGAGATAAATATTCCATGAGCACTGACTGTGCTACTCCAGTGGCAGGCTGCTGGCAGGGAGCCCAAGGCAGGCCATGCTCCAGAGCCACAGCACTGCAGGGCCTGCCCAGCACAGACTGACACCCACAAAATACAACAAATCCACCCGGCTGGCTGTACAGGAATCCACATGACTTCTCCCAAGACCCACCCAAGCTGTTGGAAACTTCTCCCTGATGGAATTACCCAGGAGTATGAGAGCTGGTCACTAACACAGGTGTAGAACCTGAGACTTCTGTGACAGATCATGTTTTCCTAAATAACCTTGGAGTTAGAGAATACACCTCAAGCTCTAACTCAGGCTCCTGAATACCTCACTGTGACATTTTTGTTTTATTTCTCCTCTTTTCAGTGCTTTAGTTCTTTCTGTCCTGCTAACACCTCTTGTGGGGACTGCTGGGGAGAACAAGTTCCTCCCACACACAGTCCCTAGAACACAAAATGCCAGCAGATCTTTGACTGGCTCTCACTCTACAACAACTGAAACAAGCTCATATCCTTGGCACACAGAGATTCAGCTGTTAGTCTATTCAACTTTACTGATTAACCGCTTAATGATTAATGAACGAATTAGTCGTGCAAAGGGTTAGATGAGATATCAAAACCAAGCTGCTTTTGTTTTCCATTAGAGATGTGTGGCTACATGGCAATTCCTGCAATGCCTGTGATACTCACTGGGAATGCACTGGGAATGAATGCCAGTGAAGTGATGTGGGGTAAGTTAAATTAACTGTAGTCACTTTCCCTCCTCAGAGAACTAAACTGCCGACTGGGAAACCTCGTTAAGAGAGGAGATCTCATTAAGTGTTGCCCTGCAGGCAGCAGAAGTTCTCTGTGCTGCGGGCACACCATTAGCATGCTGCAGGAGGCAGTGAAATTGTGCCCGGGGCTGGCCGGGAGCCTGCGGAAAAGCTCCCGCAGTTGGGAGAGAGACTAGAGCTGCTGTGGGACCCAGGGCAAAGGAGTCCTCCCGTGACAGGCTGACAAATTGGTTTAGAGTTAAGTTTCTTGACACCTAGTCCGGAATAAAAGGGCTGCCTGGGAGGGCAGAGCCGTGTCAGAAGTTCAGAGGATGTGAAAGGGGAGATGGGAGGAACCAGGAACCGACAGCATGGAGCAGCAGAGATGCCAACTAATCCTGAGGCAGTAGGTAAGAGAGTGCACACCCAGCAGAAACTAAAGGGAAACAAACATGGCAAGAAGAAAGGAGGTCAGTACTGATTTTTCATGTGGTCACTATTCTGAGGACTGTGGAAACAGTTCTTGGAGGGCCTGAGATGGAACAATACTTGTTAAATACTGCTTGATAAAATACTCAGAGAACACTTTTAAAAGATGGTTCTGGGCTGCATGGCCCTCATTTTCTAGTTCCTGACTTAACAACAGGGGCTTTCACACTGTTTCAGATGAGTTTCAGATCAGAAAACCTTACATTAACCCTTTCAGCCTAAAGGAAGTGTCAGCTCACACTGCCTGGGCAGCTGGGGAGCAATGCCCAGCTCCCAGTTCTGCCTTCTAGCTTGGAAAATCCTGCTGATCCAACAGTAGTATGGACACATGGGGACATAAAGAGATCAAAATAGTATTAAACATAGGTTTAAGTACACCTGATCCAGTTTATTTACTAAAAGGGCAAATTCCAGTGCTTCAGTCACTCAGGTTTTGTGTCTGGTTCTGCCTCAGGGCAAGCACCAGATAATTCAGAATAAATTAAACCTTGTAAAAATTCCACTTACTGCATTTGTTTCAAGGCAGTAAACAACAACCCAGTCTTACTCTAAATTCTTCTCTGGAGAGTCACTGCACATACAGTGCTGCATGAACCTCCAGTGACTTCTTGCAAATCAGATCATCACTCAAAGTGCCCTGAAAGTTAAAGAATCCACCTAGAACAAGGGAGATGTATAGAAAAAGGATTAAAAGGCCACTAAAGCTGTTATTTTGTGTTTATTATGGGTATAAAGACCTACAATGTGAAGCACAAGACTCACCATTCCACACCTGCTGGCCACCACAGCCTGTGCACAGCCCACACCCTGCGTGTTCCTGTCCTTGGCACCACATTCTGCACTACCTCATACGTTCTGGCAGCTTAACAGCTGCTCAAACCTGGCCATGCACTGCTCTTTCAGAACACACTATTTTAAGCAAGAATCATAAAGCAAACTCAAATAGTACAAAAAGTAACTCAGAGAGACCCTTCTGAACTGCTTCAGGTCTCTGGAGTCCAAACAGGACAAAAAAGCTACAGCAAGATATTTTGCTGATTTAACTTGGCATTTAAAAAGTACTTTAATGCAAAGCCTGATCCTCATACAGGTAAGATTTATCTCTTTACGAGGTGTTACTGGAGCATCTGGCATTGCAAAACAAAACCTGCTTACAGAAGGCTGAATACAAACTCCCAAAACTGCAGCAGAAAGCTGTGTCTGACATCAACCTCTGGGACGAGGCTCCCACAGGAATATGCTGGCAGATGTATGATCACTCCAATTACATTTTCCCCAAGAGCCAGCAGCAATTATTCTGCCATCTTCAGCTGTCCCACGTTGCTCACCTCACTAGTAATGGGGAGTCAGAGCCAAAATGGGAACACGGACAAAGACAGCCAGGCAGGGAACAGCAACGGAGAGGACACTCACAGGGCTGCAACCCCAGCACCCAAAGGAGAAATCAGAGCCCATAGAGCACTTGGATGGCTCCACCAGAGGAGACACCTGTATTCAAGGGGCTCAAATCCATATCCCAGCTTATACCCTGAGAGGTTTCAGAATGATCTTCCATCCATGGGCACAGGATTAAGGGACAGCTCTAACAGCATGTGAGACCTGAAAATTGGAATTGCAAAGACAGCCCAGGAAACATTCTCGGGACGTGATCCACCCTCCAGCCTGATAATAACCCAACTGGTACCAGTTAATGCTCCCACAGTTATTTTTACCACCCCCTCCAAAGCCAAGCCAAGGCTTCCAAGAGCAGGATATTGTGTTTCTGCTCTCCCCTCAGGGATCCCAGCCAAAGGCTTTCACACAGTGTCAGCCTTCATTAAAAATGTATTCAGCAACTCATCTCCCTGGAACCAGAGCTGCTACAGGGAAATTGGCAAATCATAAACTGCATTTGCTTCCAATAGACGAGATATCCATCCACCCAGATGAGATATCACTGATTACTCAGAGCAGATATGGACTGTTACTGGTAACAAGTGCTTGGGCAGGCAGATAGAAGGGTCTGCTGAACAACTAAAACCTTCCAGGTAATCTTTATGACATTTTGAGAGGAAAAGAAAACAGCAGCTGAAATAGCATGAATCAGCACAAATGGGCCAAGGAAATAACCTTCACTCCAGACACTACTGAACTCCAGGTAGATTGCCATGTAAATTACATGCTTAAAGCTGATCAATTTATACCTATTTCACACACAATACTCCAGTTACTTCCCTGAATGACTACTTTACACCCCAAAATTATATCTGGAAGGGGATGATTTCCTGTAGCCATTTGTTCTGAAACACACTGGCTGTCACATGCACCCTAAGAAGGGAGAGCCCAGCTCCTGGGATGCCTTGGAGAAAGCTGAGCTCAGGAGTTCAGCTATGTACTTTGAGCCAGCTGAGGCTCGAGAGTGTAAGGTACTGAAACCCAACTCCTGGCCCTACACAGCTTCCCTGCACTGTGGTCCTGGAAACAGCTCCCACTGGAGCCTGCCAACACCTGCCCAACACGAGGTGACTCAGAATCACCCCAAAAGGTTCAAATCAGAGTGATTCCAGTATGGCTGCAGATAAAATGCTCGGGGGGAAGCCATGCACCCACACAACCCAGGACAGCACATGTCATACCCGAGACACAACGTGTCACACCCGAGATCTCCACACAACAGAGCCATCAAGGACTCCAGCTCTCCCTGGTATGTGAGAAACCCCTGGGGATCCTGTTCTGCTAGTGACAGGTCCCAGAGGAGTCAGCCTGGCTGCACCATCCATCGACTGCTGCCTCCACACAGCCCCTCATTTTACACACACCATTTTTAAATACAAAGTGTATCTGATTCACAGTAGTACTTTAACACAGGCACCTACTACTGCTCTGGAGGCTGTACAAACTCTGAGGATTAAAGACTAATTCCAGCTCCAAGAGACTTTTTAATTGCTATTGTGCACAGCCAACCTTGCAACACCCACAGATCTTTCCTTTGCAAGGAACCAACCCCAGTGCCTCCTCCAATGCCACAAGAACCCCGATTATCTGCACCATCAGGAGGCAAACACCACAGTAAAACTGTACCATCTGGCACCACCAAGCTGCTTGTGCCAAACCTGGCTGCAGGGAGGTGACAGTTCCTCCCCTGAACACACTGCAGACCTATTCAAGCAAGCTGAGACACCAAGACCCTGAAAACCTCTAGAGAGAGGAGAGAGGAACAATTCTGCGCTGCTGACAAACATTCAAGTCCCATCTTGGGGAAAAAAATAAAAATAGAAAGCAGGGGCTATTGCATACTCTCCAGTGTAGCTACTTATTAAAACTTGTATGACAATAAGTATGAAGGACATTCCAATATAATGAATTTATCCTGATGAGCCAACAGGATTCGACCCAATGAAGAGATTAACTAGACACAAAGAATTTAACTGAAAATCACTCCAAGAAAGAGACCCACAGCTTACAGGCCAGCTGCCTGAGGTTACACAAAAATGGTTGAAGATGGGCCATTGCAGAAACAAAATCATCATTTTCCCCATTATCTGCCCTAGGATTTCTCATTAACAGATCTGCAGAGTTCCATCATTTAAAGTCCAAGGCAAGGCAAACTATCTTTGCAGAAGATAAGAGGCTTGGTAACCTTTGCTCAAGCTGCAGTCTCCAGTGCATTCTGAAGGGGTTTCAACCTGCCCTTTACAGGGTGTTACCTTGGTCTCGAGGTTCACATTATACAACAGCCCATACTGAGGTTAACAGAGGAAAAAAGAATTATTTTTGTGCATGCTTAAACTGCATTGCTTGGAGTAGAAGATTTTTGGAACTTTGTCGATTTTTCCTGGCAATCATTGTCACCATCAAAACTAGCAGGTATTTTTAACTGGACTAAATAAAGGTTAATTCCTGCTATCAAGATGGGAGATTCTATTAATCCATCTTTTCTGGCAACATCTACAATGGACACTGAAGCCATTTTCCTAAACTGACCTTTACCCAATGGAGTGTGTGACTGAAGCCCAGACTGCATCACAGATGTTGGCACCAGCCACTCACAGAGAATCCCACGTTCAGCTTCAGATCAGGCTCCATCTGCAATGAAACAATGTAGAAAATGGTTTATTGCCAGATTCCTCCTTTTGTGCATGCAATAACAAAAAAATATTCTTTAGAAAAATCGTGATATTAATTTGCCTTGCAAAATTTCTTAAGAAAAAGAGAAATTTCTGCTTAGTTCTCCAGACTTTTCCATGCTGCTCCTCTCCCTCCTCTCAGGAATAGAGTCACTTTGGCAAATGGCTCTTTCCTTGATTTGTCTCCTGTTTTCCCCTACAGTGCTTCTTCTCACCCCCTTTTTTCTTTTAATGTGTTGTTCTACATCTCCTTGTGCATCACTGTACAGCATTTTGTACCCAAGGGCACCCATGAACTTGCTGAAATTGCCCATTGTGAGGAAAAATCATGCTATGAAAAGCCAGTGTCCACCAAGGAGACAGAGGAGTCCTGCAACTTCATTCAAATAAAGGGAGAGAGTCCTCTGGGGTACACCCCTGTGGAGTTTCTCCTGAACTCTCCCGAGTTTTATCCTGAACTCCTGAGTGCGTGTTGTCCTCGTCCTTTCCCCACCAGCTGAGGTGCAGCCTTTCCAAACTTCCTACCCCATAGCTCCCCTTGAACCTGGCATTTCACCTCGAAGTTGAGAAGCTCAGGCTGTCTGGTTTCTGCAATGGGCTTTGTATGAAGCCATTTGTCCTATTACCCTAAGGTTCAGGAGTCAAACTGGGCTCTGGGACAGACTTGTGGCTTGAGGTTGGTAGAGACATTTCAAAGACATTAACACTCTCACCTTGTTTGTAAAGACATAAGTGCACGTCTTTCCTATCACCATCAATTGTCAAATTGTCAAATGAAAAACATATTTCCAGTTGATATCAGAACACTGGGGAAAACATAGCACACGTTCCAGAAGGATCCTGTAAGCTGGCCAGAAAGCAGAGCTGTCACAGAGCTCAGCACCGAGCAGGACTCACAGATTCAGTCTCGAGTGAGAATCATGCCCTTCACCACGACAAGCACAGAAACAGAGAGGTTAAGTGACTTGCCCAAGGCCATTGGGTAAGTCACTGACAGAGCCAGGCTTGGGTTTCAGAAGCTCCTGGCCAGCGTCCTGCATTCAATTACAGCTGCACAAAGCATCTCATTTAACAGAGGCCTGACAAAGCCCAAGGCCAGGAAGAACATCAAAACCTCTCAGATCTGAAACACCACCAATCCCCTTTCCACATTTAAGAGCAGGCAGCGCTTCATGCTCTCAGCCCTCAAACAACAGCCACACAACAAGAGAGCAGAGAAATAAATTGCAGCTCATTTTCAAATAGCTTCAGTGCAAGTGGCTTTTAGAATTCACCATCCCAAGCTTCAAAGCAAAGGTCCAGAACAGTCACACGCCATCTTATATGGCAGAATTAAGTGAGAGCAGTTTAGAAGTTACTGAAAATAATCTCTGCAATAGCTACAAGTTAACACAGAGACAGAGGCCTGGGACAGGCACGAAAGCAACCAGACTCTAAGGTGATCACCACCAATGGAGAAGCTGACAAGGAAAACTTCAAAAATGGCCGGATACTTACTCGACTTCTAAACCAGGCTTTGAGGAGAAAGACTAATCAAACCCACAACCAAACAGGGACCTGAGCAAGCCTGATCCAGCAGAGACACTTACAGGGGGTTAATCCAGGGACTCCAGCAGCAGCCACACAGGTGGGGACTGCACAAGGCCACCCCAAAATCCCAGCGGCCCCGGCTCTCCACAGAGACCAAACACCCCTCACTGTTATTCATTACCAGCACCGCTCCCTGCCACAGCTCCCGGTGCTTTTGGCTCTTCGGTTTCAATCCGCTCCTGCTGACACCCGAGCCAGCGGTGAAATGCTCCATTAACTGCTCCATTTAGCACAGCTCCATCCCGACTCCAAGGAAGGGATGCTATTTAAGCTATAGGCACGAAGCACGAGGTAAGGACCAAAACACCGATTTATTTTAATTTTTTTCCCAAGCAAGTCCTGACCTCACAAGCAACTTGTCCAGTATTTTCTGTTTCAGAATTACTACTCCTTAATGCAGAAACCTATTGCTGCTCTGATGGCTGTATAAACACTGACTAATG
Source organism: Sturnus vulgaris (assembly GCF_052056855.1). Classification (NCBI taxonomy): domain Eukaryota; kingdom Metazoa; phylum Chordata; class Aves; order Passeriformes; family Sturnidae; genus Sturnus; species Sturnus vulgaris. The sequence continues at coordinate 82,036,197 of NC_142283.1, forward strand.
AGTAATCACACCGCAGCCCTGAAGGCTGTTTTCATCATTTATAGGTATAGGGGGGAAAGCCAGGAGCAGGGCAACCAGCCCAGGGCCACGGGCTCGAGTCAGTGCCCGGGGGGCTCGGGGAGACCGCAGACAGCCGAGCTGCGCTGGCTGCCCGTGCCTTACCTCACCTCCCAGCAAACTCCTGCGCTTTCTTGAGACTTCCAGACTGGAGAGACTGTGCTAAGGTCGACGATCAGCGGCCGCACATCCCGCGGGGCGAGCGAGGGGGACGCTGATTCCCGCGGGGTTCGCGTCCGCGCTGCCCCGCCGGGCTTGAAAGCCTCCAAAACAACGTTCCGAGCAGGTGATGTTCTGGGAAGGAAAGAGAAGAGAAGGGAAGGCGTTCCAGGTACGCCCGGGGTCAGCTCCGGCCCCTCCTGTTCGGCGGGGCGGGCCGGGGGTCGGGGCAGGGCTGTGTCCCGGCCCGCCCCGAGCGAGGCACCTGCGGAAGTGGCGCTGGACGTCCTGGGGGTGATGGAGGTACCGCGCCCCCTGCCCTGCAGCCCCGAACCCCGCGGCCCCTCTCCAGCAGCCCCTGGCCCACAGGAGCCCCCCGGCCCCGGCCCCACCTGTGCCCGCGGGTCCCCGCTCAGCTCAGCGCCTCCCGAGCCCCGCCGGCCCCGCGCCCGCCCCGGCTCCCTGGGAGCCGCCGCCAGACCGGCCGGACGGGTTCCCCCGGTTCTCCGGGCGGGGAGCAGGGGAGGGGCCCCGGTCTGACACAGCGCGGCCGCTCCCACCGCCGCCTCCTCCCGCTCGGGCTCAGCGGGACCCTCCGGCCGCTGCTGGCACCCCGGGAGGTGCTGCCCCGCGGGGCCGGGGGGTCCTGGCACCCCGGGAGATACCGAGGGGCGTCTCCAGGCTGCTCCGGAGGTCCCTGCTCCAGCGCCGGCTGGATGGATGGGAAGGATGCGGTGAAGCTCTGGTGATAGCTGGGACCTCCCTCCTGGCGTTGCTCTAAATGACAGGATTGCTTTGTCGCTCATTATTCACTGGACTGTACAGCATTACAGAGGGCTTTGGAAGGGCTACAGGATTTTAACCTTTTGGCCTTTTAAAATCTCAGAATGGACTCCTGGTTCCCAAATCCTTTTGAAGAAGGACTGGAGAGTTGGGGGATGCACAGGAGTGATATTGTTAACCCATGGTTTTGCTCATTAATAAGCAGATAAATTAATTAACAGATAAGGTGGTCATATTTAGAGATGACAGTAGTGCTGTTCTGCCATATGCACATTTGTTCACAAATAATGCAATTTAGGGCAAGTGGAACGCAGATACGGTTACTGATCTGATTAAATATAAAAAACTGGAAAATTCTGTCTCTTAAAGTGATGATGGGCCGCTGCTCTGTACTAAAAGTGATCTTTGTTTTGGACTGGCAGGTATTGGAGAGATCACTTGGTTTCTTTTTCAGCAGCAACAATACTCAATTTTCCTGTGCCAGAAAAGTCTTGTTCAGACAGACTTGGTTTCCTAAACCAAAAATGTGATGCTGAGTTCCAGAGCTGTGTCTTTCAGCACTTTTCTGTTTTACTGCCTGCCTCAGATTCCTCACACCAAAATAAAACCAAAGTTTAATTCCTGGCCAGGGCTGAACATTTGGCTTCGACTTCAGAATTCACAAGGTCGCTGCATGCAAAGCCTGGTTTGTGGGACACTCTGTGAGGAAGGAGTTTACTGGAGATAAAAGGGCCCCTTAACAGTGACTAATGGCCCAGCCCAAATATTAGTTTTACACTTAGGTAGTACAGATCCATGTCTGAGGGAAACAGCAGCTGTTCCCTGTGCTGGGGCCATGAGGATGAGCATCCACCACTGCCCCTGCTCAGTTCCAGCACGTATTTCCAATTCTGCTTCGGGACCTTTCTCCTCCATCCTCTCCTTTATTCCTCAGTCTCATCTTTCACTCCTTCACCCCAAAACAGCAACATGCCCTAGTCGAAAATGCACTCCTTTCTGTCCCACTGCTCCTTCTCTCCTTCCCAACCTCTGTTCCTGTTTGTCTCATTTTGTCAGGGTTTGGGACACAACTGTGTAGAAATGCTCATACATATCAGTAATTCTGTACTTAAGTAGTTCTGAACATACCTATTTATTCACGTTCACGTTTATTCACATTTGACTCGTTTCCTGATATGCAGTAACCAGGGCATAAGGCAGATTGTCTTTCTAAGCAATCCTTTCCCTGTTCATCTCTCCATTGTTTATCAGTTAATCCAAACGGGGGGGAAAGAGTTTAGTTCTCTATACTTTCAGCTAATCTGGAATCAAAAGTAAATTAGATGGTAATATAATTTTAAAATAATTAGATGGAAATAATTTTGAAAATTATTAATTTGAGCAAAGGGCAGATGCTACAACTTACATAGTTTGTAGTCAGAAAATAAATGGTGGCAATTGTGAAAGAATTGTGCCTTTCTATGTTAAAATGTGGAGGGTTTCTTCTTTTTCCTTTTTTTCCTCCCCCATTTAAATTAAAAGCTTCCAGATGAACTTGATAGGTTAGAGGTCTTCCTAGGATAAAGCCCACTGTTTCAGTGTCAAGAAAGCTGAGCCCAGATCTTTTGGAAGTCTCAATTTCCTAACATCGATATCTAAAAGAGAAGGAAACAACAAATCAATAGCAGCCACAGCTGCAGAGATAACCCTTGGCAGAGGGATGGATACCTGTGCCTTCGTGCCTCCTCACACAGCCATGTGATTTCAGGTGGAATACTGGTCACCAAACCTCTAGAAGGGGTGGGTTCATGTTGTGCCAGAACTTTAGAAGTTCTTCTAAGAACACATCAGCAGGAGACTCTGTGTTTGTGGACAGGTTTCTCCAGGGAGCTTTTCTCTGCTCGGGTATTTTCCTGCTTCACATTCTGCACTGAGAGAGCTCAGCTTTAAATCAGGCTCCATTCCAACTGAATTGTTAATTACCATAGTTGGGGTTGGTGCAGCCCAGCAGAGAATTTCACGAAGACAGTGGAATAAAAAAGCAGTGACTGCTAAACTGCATTTGGAGCATGCCTCGTTATTCCCTGGGTAGTTACTCCCTGGATAGATAAGGGATCCTCTTGTTCTTACAGACACACAGAAATCCTAACGCAGATTTCACAGCAAGGACATGGACAGGTGGAGACTTTTCCTACTCCAGCTATTCAAAAAATGTTTCCTGTGCATTCCTCTTTTTGGCTGTTTCTATCAAATCCATGGATTTTATACAAGTCCATGTTTCTGTAAAACCCCTCCACCAAGCATGGCAGGGACATTTCCCATGTGGAGAACAGCTCTTTTCCCCAGGCTGTGAAATCGGGGGCTGACATTTCTGAGGAACACAGAATGGGGCCCTTGACTCCATCTGAATGCAGATGAGTTTTCCTGAGGAGCTCTGGTGTTACTCCTTGCTTCTGCCAACAGATGGGGAAGCACACCGCTGAATTGCGGCGTGAGCTCTGCAGAACATGGACTGACCTGCTGCTTCCAGCTTTGCTGCAGCTCCTGACAGAGCACATTTGGCTTTGAAATAATGCTTTTACAGCATTAGATCTGCATGCTGTCACTCAGGATTACTTTAGGAAGCAGGAGGCAATGGAGTTACTGGGATCTGGGAAATGACAAATGCAGTGACACATTCAGAGCAGTAGAATATGCACATGGCCTTGCAGGGGTATTTGGAAAGGAGAAGACTGAGGAACTAAAAACCACTGAGCCGAGTTCTGTGCCTGTTTCCATTGTATTTCCTTTCTGAATTTCCTTTCCCCAGAAGAGCTGAACTGATTTAGTCCTGGAGCTGTGCAGTGTTCAAGCACTTCATTCCTCCTCAGGTTCCCACTTGGAATTTCAGTGGGAAGGTGAGTTTTGCTCACAGATTGGTCTCTGGACCCTTTTGAACACGGAAATGTTCCCATCAGAGTACACTTAGGAAGTCTTCTTTTTCTTGTTTGGTTCTTTGTTTTTTTGGGATTTTTTATTTTGTTAGTGTTTTTGGGTTGGCTTTTTTGGTTTGTTTTTACAGTAGAAAGTTTATTTTCTTTTTCTTTTCTTTTATTTTTCTTCCTAGGAGTCTGTGTTGCCACAAATCAAAATTGAGGGTTTTCTGGCTCTCACTCTTCCTTGTTGCACCCTGTCTTCTATGATTTGTAATGAGTCTTTCCTTAAGGGAGCATTATTCCTGCTTAGCTTTCACCCAGTGTATCCCATTGTTCAGCTCTGGGCAATTGTTTTGGGATATTATAGATTTTATGACTTACATTGTTGTCTGCACAAAACCAGGCCCATTTGGGGCAATTTGCTGCTTTCATACTTTCTGAGGGAAGGGAATGTATGTTGGCTTGACTAAAGCAGCAATGAAACCCTGCTATTATTTTCTGTGGTTTAAGAAGGGAATCCATCTCATGTTTCCCTGAAGGCACTTCTGTGATCAGGAATTACTACAGCATTACTCAGAGCCCTTTGTGCAGGCTTTTACTTTGGGATGTTATCCCAGATAGCACACATTGCTGTTCTCCTGATTGGCTGGCATGCAAAAAAAGATGGGAGAAGCCAGTCTGCCAGGCAATTCTAGCTGCAGTTCCATGAAAATTCAGAGCACTAGGGGAATCTTCCAGGAGAGAGCAAGGTACATAGCAATAATATTACTTACAAATTCAAAGCATTGTGCAAAGATTAAATCATCTCTGAAGCAGCTCCAAGTGATATGTCCTAGTGAAGTGATTCCAGTGACTGAAATACTTCTCACACACCAGCAGGCAGGGAATACAATTAAGGAGAAGAAAGTAAGAGCAGCAAGGACAAATTGTGGCTTCAGGGTATGCATCCAGATGCTCCTAATGGATTGTTCTGCCCTACAATTGCTCTCTGGCCACATGGGCCGCCTGTCTGGGCAGGGAAGCACAGGTTTGAGACATAAAAGGAACAATAAATAGGTTATGTGGATTGTTATTTTTTCTCTGTTCAGGGGCAGTTTGCAAGGAGGACACCCAGCTCTGTGCAGAGATTTCCAGCAATGTTCCCTGCACACAGGAACAGGTCAGGAGCCATTTGTGAGCAGCCAGGTCCTGCCATGGGACCACACAGTTCTGAAGGCAGCTATCCCCAGCATCCACAGGGATTATCCATCATGTGCAGCATCCCTGTTTTACCAGAGACATGCAGGAGTGAGTCAGTTTGTTTTTGGAGGAAGTTACTGCTTTTAGCCACCTCACAGTGTCATTTTATGCAACATATTCATGAGCGGGACTGTACCAAGAGCCATGCATGTATATATACACACATGCATGTATGTATGTATACATATATATATATGTGGCATTACAATAAAGTGGCCACATATATATTTATGTATTTATATATTTATAACTTGCCACAGCATCCTTTTCTTCTTTTCCTGGCTTATAGCTCCCATGGTTCTTTTCCAGGCTCCATATACACAGGAAAAAGAAATTCTTTTGGTCTTTGCACCAAAGAAGGTACCTTGTGGAAGTTGAAATGTTGTTCCCTACAGACGTGGCTTGAAGCCTGAAATTAAGGGGGAAGTATTCCAGAAAAGGAATCACTGAGAGAGCTCATGTGGAACTGTAGCAAAGATTGATTTGAAACAGAATGAGGGCAAGGAGAGGTTGTACTGGCCAGCTGGGAGTTGGACTTTGCTGATCCCTGTAGGTCCCTTCCAGTTCAGGGTATTTTATGATTCTATTCAAGACTTAAAATTAATATGCAGGGAAGCATGAGCTAACTAGAAATTCACTCACTCATCCTACTTTAAGCCCCCATTACTGCTTAAATGGCTAATTAATGATATTAATTATTAGTATTCGTTTGATTAAACTCCCAAAGTAAGCAGACTGGAAATGCCTAAGCACTGGATTGCTGGTAAATGTGATTCATGCTTTGTGTGTGTTGGTCTATAAAAATGTCAGCAATCTTGATGTAGGCATATCTGCATTAAATTTATGCAGCTTCTTCAAAAGTGCTGCTATTTGTTTTGACCAAAACAAATCCATAATATATTCCTGTTAGAGGTGTGTGCCCACAGGAGGATGCACCCAGCTCTGGCTGATAAGAAAAGATGCAGAGCCCCGCTGCAATCCGTGGGGACTCTGTAAGGATGTGCAGCCACCCACAGAGTTACACATGCTGCAGCTTTTGACAACACAGAATACCTTCCCTGATGTCTTTTTTCTCTCTCCACTAATCCTCCTCCCACTCAGCAAGAAAGGTAGCTGCACAGGCTCACACAGATGCCACGCTTTCAGCCTTACTCTAGAATAATTTAACACATCTCTGGAGAACTGTTCCTGACTCTGCAGTGTTCAACCTGTACCCTCGGATAAACATTCAGCTTCTGGTTGATTACTATTCCCTATTCTTGCTCTCAGAATTCCTGCAAATTGTTGTTTTGCCACCTCATTTGGGTGGATGGAGCTGTGCTGTCCCCAGTATCCCTCTGCCATGTGCTGCCATCCCCGTGAGTGTCGGCAGAAATGACTGTGCTCAGAATTTATAAACAGAAATGCAAAACATGTTTGTCTGTTACAGAAATGCCAACCTGCTGAACCTCAGGTAACCTCAGACAGTGTTTTTGACAGATCTGTACGTCTTCCTTGCTGCTGAAATTTCTCTCTGGATCTTTCTGTGTCAGAGAAGGAGTTTGCTCTTTTGGGGATGGTTTGAGTACATGAGGTTTGTGATCCCATCCCTGGAGAGCATGTTCTGCCTTTGGCATGAACTGCTACCTGGAGGGTCTTCTGGCAAGAGGAGGTGCCACTCACAGCACCCTTCTGGCTCTTCTTCCCAGCATACCAGATGGAGATGGACATGGAAGCACCAGAACAGTCTCCACATGACGTTCAGCCAGTTCTGGAGTGAATTTATGCATGGCTGCTCAAAGTTTAGAGGGTGCTATAAAGAAGTGTAACCTTACAGAAATAAATAGTGAGGCACATAAGGCTTTACAAAAAGAGAAAACATCACAAGTATAATCTGGCACTGGCCATTTTTGATTTGCCAGGGTAAGTGTCTCTACTCTGTGTGGTTGATTGAGGAAAAATGTTTGTGAGTGTAATTCAGAGGCTGGGTGGATTGAACTGATTCCTCTTCAGAGCCTAAGCTGGCTCTGTAAGTAAAAACCATGCTTTGTCAGGGTGAGGTCTTTCAAAGTAATCCTGTTTTTACTTTTTGGCACAATTCTTAATCCCTTTCTATTCTTTCCTTGTATTTTGGGAACATTTGGAACCTGTGCCACCACTTGACCCCACATATGTGCATCAGCTCCATGACTCACCTTTGAGCATCACTTACTGCACATGATGAACACTGGGTTTGTGTAACAGATCTCTGGCAGAGGGGTTAGTTCCCCAAGGTTTTGTGTGAATTAGAACAATCTGGGATACCCATTGTACACTTGTTTCATGCTTCAGTGTTTGACTCACGACTCTAATCTGGTGCCATCTTCATGGCTTTATGTACCTTTTACACGCCTACAGCTCAGATTGATTTTCCTCCTACTCACCCTTTTGCTCACTACTCCCCTCCCAGTTCTCCTCTAACTAATCCCTCGTGTTTCCCTCTGCTCTGTTTTGTTTGTTCCCTCTTCTTCTTCCCTCCTCTGTGTGCTCAGACTGCCCAGCCAGGGGATGCTGGGCCAAGGGTGCCATGTGGGCCTTACACCCAAGGGGGAAGTGCCTTGCTGGGCTCCTCAACAGACTGACACTGAGCACTTCCAGGAGTATTTTGGAATATGGATTTTCTTAACTGGCATTCCTTATCCTACACCAGAACTCTCTTGTACTGTTAATCCTATGCAATCAATTATTTAACCATTGGGAATCTGTTTTGGAGAGAGATCCTGCATTTCTCAAACCACCCTCAGTCTCTGGGGAAATGTTGGGTAGCTTGAGTTGAAGTAAGACAAACAGCATAAGAAAATAGAGGGGAAATATTCTGGCTGGTTTGCACATGGCTGATTTCATGGTATGCCCCTCAGCCTGGAATTGAACTGTTTATAAAGATAATTCCTCTAAGCACAGACAACAGATCCATTTCCCTATTGCAATCACACTCACAGAAATCCCAGTGAAACACTTGCACGTGAACATTGTGCAATTTTATTGCTGCAGTGCCCACTGTGGGCTAAGGCTCCTTAGGAAGTTCAGTCAATAACTTGTGCCATGACAGTTTGCTTTGGCTGAATGCACAGAAAGTTTAAAAAACAATACAAACCCAAAGGGAACCAAACAGCTCATTGAACAGGAATATCCAAATGCCTCAGTGTGAGCTGATGGGATGGGAGCCACATCCTGGCAAGCACTTCGTGGGCTTGGAGCCCAATCTTCCACCCCTTTAAGAGGGATGCTGTTGCTTTCTGTGCCCAAGGATCTTCCAGGGTCTCCAAGTTATTCTTCTTCTTCTTCTAATGAGCTTCTATTGTTTTACTAAAGAGCAGGTATTTCCTAAAAGATTTGATTTGAGGACATCACCTGAAGGAAACCACAAAAAGTCAATTTTCTCCCAAATCTTTATAGCCCTGTATAGAAATGGTTGAAAGCTTCTTACACCTGCTTTCAGGAACACCTGTCAGTACTGTGAAATGAAGGCACAGAAATGGCAAAGCTCATCACTGCTTTTGAGAGAGGGATATCTAATATCTCTCTTTTGTACAGGAACAAAGATGGGGGGCTGAGATTTCTTGCCAAACCCCACTGAAGTAGTTTGTCTGTTATTGTATGCCTGTCACACTTTAAAGGATCTAAAGGTGGGACTGTGAGTCTGACCTGCCTTCAATTCTACAAGAAGCAAAATCCCGAGGCTGTCTGGATTTGAGGTTAAGTGAACGAATTCTCCTTTAGAAAGATGACAGTAAAAGTAGGGATAGCCCATTGTCCTCGTGCTTCCAAAATCTCCCTGGAGGAGGAGGATTTGTCCTAACTTGGATAAACCTCTATAAACGCACTTGGCTTTTGGAATGGGAGAAGCCATTCCGTGCCCTGCAGACATAGGAGAAATGATTGTCAGCTGCAGCCCAAACACTGGGGGTTAGGAAACCCAAAGTTCAGGAGAAATCTCCACCCTGAAAGGAGATATGCATGCATGATTTGGAATTCCAGTGGGACGGGTGGGGTGGCTGTGCTGATTACAGTTTGAGGCAGGAATGATAGAGGATTTACAAAAGCTGGGCTCCTTCCCAGAGCTCTCCAGCTTGAACACAGCAGTGTCTCCTCAAGGGCCTCCAGAGAGGGATTTTAGGGCAAATTCCCTACTGATAATCCTGCATAGAATGAGCAACACAGGCAACAATCTGGAAACTTCCATGAGACACAAATTCCCGTGTCCTCTTCCCAGGGACAGGACTCCAAAGCTTGAGCCGACCTCTCCCTTCCTTCCAGAAAGCATTGGTGCAGGATTTTCACTGGGGCTGCGCCAGCCAAAAACACACTTGCAGGATCCTGGACAAGGAATTGTGTCCTCAGCAATCACATTTCAAGCTCATACAGAGTATCCCACCATGGTGTGGGGGGGTGGCGTGCTGACAGCTCCTCACGTCCACACCAGCTTTAGCAGGATGTGAGCAAAGGAAAGCCATGTTTGGTGGGGTAGCCCAATGCTGCAAATACCAAATCCACAGCCAAAAATGCTTTACAGGAAGATGCAGGTCTGCTGTCTCAGGGTTGTGTTTGTCACGGCTCTTACTCCCAAAGAGCCACCCTGTAACGGGCTGGGAGGGGGGAAAAGAGGGTGAGGATTGCAAAGGCACTGCTTAGAAATGAAATGGATTGTTGGAAATCTCACAGGTTAAGGACAGCTGTGGATCTTGGAGGGACTGAGTGTGCTACAGATTCACAGCAGGAAAGAGACTGAAGGAGAGGGTTATGGGTCTGTAAAAGCACAAATCTCTGGAGAAGATGGACAGCTGATACTTACTCCCTATGCACCGTAATATAAGAACCAGGAGAAATCAAATTACATAGAATTATAGAGAGGCCAACAGAAGGAGGTAATTTTCCACTCTGGCCAGTTGCAGAGACATGAGACCAAGCAAGATGAGCCTGAATGTTAATAACACCAGTCTTTTAGGTCTGGGGTTTTTCCTCCCTCAAGGCGTGAGCAGCCCAGGGAGCAGAGGGAGAGCTCCTGTCCCTGCAGTGGCCTGTGCTGTGGTGGAACAGGAGAGACAGCATTGCTCGGGAGATGCCCCAGAGATTAGAGGCTCTGGGCCTGACTCAGGCCCATGTGACTCACCTGAGCACCGGTATTCCCATGGAGGCTGTGGAAAGCTCCTGTGCCTGACTCTGTCCCCAGCCCTCAACCCCAGGTCTGTTGGATGCTCTCCCTCCCTGCCACTCACCCAGACAGAGACTGTCACACAGAGCTGGGACTCACACACTGCTCAGTGACACAGTGTAGATCTGAGCAAATTTACCTCCATAAGTGCTTCAGGCTTCATTTAATTTTTCCTCTTTCTCTCTTTTGCTGTCCTCCCCAGGGATGTCTGCCTGTGATTCTCAGTACCACAAGCATTCCAACAAACCCAGGGTTATTAACACAGACAGAATGTGAAATTCAAGTGAAAGAAACAGTCTGCAGAACAAATCTCATGGTATTTAGATTGCTCATGGGCTAAGCAAGGTAAAACGTCCTCAGGTTAAGTATTGAGCTGGAAAAAAAGCCCTGCTCTGTGGCAGCACTGCCCAGCTGGTCCCTGCCAGTGGCCCTGCTCCCTGGGGACCTGGCCCCTCTGCTCCCACACTATCCAGAGCACTTCCATGCTGTGGGAGATGGGGAGCTGCAAGGAATTGTCTGGAAAGCAGGCCACTGACTATATCAAAGGCCTTCCAGAACAATTAGCAGCCCCTGTCCAAAACCTTGTGGCACCACACCTCGTGCAATTCTATTATTACTCTTTAAATAGCCCCAAAATGTTGGGTTTTTCCTTTCCTGTAAACTACTGTAAATTACTGACACAAACACAGGGCTTCTCTTGACTTCTCCTTTTCCTGCTCATGCCTGCAGTGTTATATTGTCACTGGGAACTGAGCAACAATTAACAATTTATGTTTGTGGGAGCTTGATTCAACTTGGCTTCTAGCTTTGATGAGTTTTCTATGGCATTCCCAATAATACATTATAAAATACTGACATGTTCTAAAATAGTTAATCTTTTACTAGTTTTCTGTGTTCTGAACCATGCTGAGTCCCCAGCCACTTCAATAATGCTTCAAGGAAAGTATATACTGAGAACACAGGCAATTATGTTACTCCAACAGCAATCTGATAAAATATTAACATTTCTTACGACATTTTTCCAGAAGAAAGGAGAAAAATCATCACCAGACAGAAGCTTTGCAGTAGGAAAAGCCTTTTTTCAGCAAAACATTGTTAAGTAACACCATTAAATATTGAATGATGCTGAGGTGTGCCAGTACACAGCCTCATTTTGGCCCACTGTGATGCAGATTTTATTTCCTCCTCTGCAGAAATAATGAAATCCTGTTTTAAACCACGACGGAAAAACCGATCAGATAAAATTTGTACCTTGCCACTACTACTTTTATGATTTGTTAAGTCCACTGGAATGAGTAATACAGTGTGAATAGAACATGCTAAATACCCCTTGGCAGTCACTGAAGTACAATAATCATTTAAAAGACAGGAATTACCTAACTCCATGTGCAGCTGGTGCCACATCAAACCAAAGAGAGCCTTGCCTGGGTGATTTTCACCTCTGCACTCTCATTTTATATTTCACCAGAGCTGTTGAGAAAAAATAAATAATAAATTGAACAGCAAAAAGCAAGTCATTCTGGGCAGCTTCTGGCAGCAGTTTGCTCTCATAATGCTGTTTGGTGAGCTGGAAGCATCCAGCTCATTTCCTAAAGAGCATTTTCTGCTTAGGTCGGGGCTCTATTAATCTGTTCAAGCCAATTCTCTAAAATCCAAACCATCTGTATTTGGGAAGATCATGGTTTATTTGGATTCTCTTTGTGTCTGCTGTCAGTAGATGATTAAAAGTATACGGGATTTACAGTGTAAAGTCTCTCCACTGGCATGTTATAGCGACCTTCTAAGTAGCATCTCCCAGTATTTGGGTAACAGCTGGTACAGTTAAGTCCAACAGGGAAACAAAGAACAGCCACAAATACTGGAAATGGCTGAGCTTTGGCAGTGCAGAATGGCTGCAAGGAGTGGGGATAGCTGAGCTTTCAGTGTTTCACTGGCTGTTTTACCAGCAGTTCCTGAAGATTCCTTGTGAAACACACAGCAGCGTTCAGGTAACATTTTTATATCAGGAATTTCTAGGGAAGCAGTGAAGCAGTCACAGATCTGGCCCAGCAAGCCACTGCTCCCCACTGTCCTGCCCCCTGCCTGGGTGCCACCCAGCTATGAGCAGGGCATGCAGCACTCACAGGGGTGCTGCCTCCTCCCATTCCCCACTGCTTCTTGTTCTGCACAGGTGGAGGCAGCCTCAGCTCTCATGGAGAATTGCCAGCCCTAAGACATACTAAATCTATTTTCCTCAGAAAATTGTAAATAATTCATGGGCTTGGTTCGATAAAGAGGCCAGTAATAAATCATCCAAGCGGCACCTGGAGATTTCTGATGTCAGCATTATCACATGAATTACATCTCTCCAGGGCCATCTATTATTGTAAACACAATTCCAAAGAGGAATTATGCATGTAGCATGCACAGGCAAACAAACAAGTAATCTTCAGCCTGGATTCAATGCTAAAGCTTTGCAATCCAACGGAGTTATTAGTGGCACTAATTTTCTGCTCTGGCCTCAGAGATCCTTTCATTCTGCTCCTGTACAGGTGTATTTTTCCCTGGGGAGCACCTGTTGGTGAGAATGCTGGCTGACTGTACACCACCAGCAACCAAGGTGCTGTGAGGTGCAAGGAAAAAGCCATGGATATGATTCCAGAGGGACATGGCCATGTGCTGCAGAAAAGATCTGGATTCTGAGGTATCCATGTATCCATCCTTACCAAGCTGGGATTACAGTTCACTTACAGCTGTTGAATTACACTGTTTCTTTTTCATTCTGTAATTCAGAAACAGAAATATTCTTGAAAAGAAACCTGCCAAGGTCCTGATGGTTTCCAACCCTCGGTGTCAGCACAGAAAGATATGGAGACAAAGAACTGAGATGTGTTTATGGACTGAATGAAAGGACTCCTGAAATCCTGGTTTCCGTGGTATCCAGGGAGGTGGTGAAGATGCTTCTCTCAAAGCAACCAAGTAGGTGAGTGAAAAGCAGGGGGACAAAGCTACACCCAGAGCTGGGAATGATCTGCTGAGCTCAGAACAAAGAGGAATAAAACCGAATCTGTGTTGGCAAGAGGCCTGTGGAAGGAGCCTGGTGCTCCGGAGGACTCGCCATGCCAGGGTTTGGGCACACAGCCCAGTTTGGTGCTGGAGAAGCCCCTGCCCAGCCCAGCCCTGCCTGCACCACGTGTGGTTTATGGCCAGGAGGGACCCGTGGCAGTACAAAGGCTGATGTCTCCCCAGGCTGGACTTTAACAGTTCATGCTCAGCTCCGAGGCACTGCTATCTGGGCAGAGGTCACATCCTTCCAGCCCCAAAAGGGCTTTGGAAAGGCTGGAAAAACGCTTTTTGGCCTACAGACTGCTGTGCAATCTCTCCAGAAAAAGGGATCTCCTTTTTCCCTTTTTGCTGGGCTCTGTGGAACAGAAACAGGTACAAGGTACCTGAGCACACAGAGGCAGGCTGCTGAAGCCAGAGCCAGTGGCACTTGACATCAGTGCCCAGAAGAGCCTTGTGTGGTGACAGATGTGTCCCCTGCCAGCAGCCCCACGTGCCTTTGCTAACACATTGCATAAACGTGTCTAGGCACCGCTGCCATGGTACTCCCTCAATAGCCTGCACTTAAGAACCACGTACTGCCAGGAGATACCGAGAGATCATAAATGGAGATTAGCATAGGGAGGGGCACGGCTGGGGCAGAGCCAGCTCAGGGCCAGAAAACAAATCAAAAGCTCATTTAGAGCTAATGCGGGACTTGATTTTGCTCAGGAGTCACTCCAAGTGTCTACAGTGTTTTGTTTCCCTAAAACCCGTGATGGCGAGGGGAGAAATGACACACTGAGAGACCAGCTCCGACTGCTGCGGAGAGCCGCGGACAGCGGGGACTTCCCTCCTGCGCCTCCCCGGCCCGGTCCCGCGCGGGGACACACATCCCGGGACAGGCCCGGTCCCGCGCGGGGACACATCCCGGGACAGGCCCGGCCGTGCCACTCCCGCCCACTGGGGGACGCGCCTGCCACACGCGCCCGCTGCCCCCGCGCGCCCCCCGCGAGCGCACCCATCCCTCGCGCGCCCACTTCTTCCCTCCCTTTTTACCCCCTTGTCCGCGCGCCCCCTCTCGCGCCCCCTCAAGCCCGTCCCTCGCGTCCCCTCACGCCCGTCACTGAGGGCGGTGCGGGCGCGGAGCGGGGCTCCTCCCGCACATTGTGCCGCGCCCCGCCCGCCGCCGCTGGGCCGGCTCGGCGCTCTCCCCGCCCCGCCGGCGCTCCCCGTCCCTGCGGCCGTGCTCAGCCCCGGCCCGCGGCGGCGGCGGCAGCGCGGGCGGCCCCGCCCCCGGCCCCTTTCCGCCGGGCTTGGCTCCCGGCGCCTTCCGCCGCCCGCGGGCCAGCGGCGGCAGAAGCGGCAGCAGGCGGAGGAGGAGGAGAAGGTGGTGGTGGGAGGCTCGGCGGGCCCGGGAGCGGCTCCATGGCGACCGCGGCGGCGGAACCAGTGTACGGGCTCTCGGAAGACGAGGTGGGTCGGTGCGGACGGGCTAGGTTCGGGGTGTGCCGGAGCCCCGTCGGCGGTAGCCGCGGCTGAGGTTCGGGAGCTGGGCGAAGGTCGCCGGTCGGTCCGTGAGGGCAAGCGTTGGCCGCCCCTCAGGGCTCCGCGCCCCTCCCGCGGCGGTCACTTGCCCAGGGGCGGCCCGGCCCGGGGAGCGCTGTCCGCACCTCAGACAGGTGCGGCCGCCCAGAGCCCGCGGGTGCCTCGGCCGGGCCGGCGGCGAACAAAGAGCCACGGCCGGCGGTGTTGCGGGCGGGGGCGGCCGCCCCTCGCCGCCTCCTCCCCGCAGCGCTGCCCGTGTCCCCAGGGAGCGGCAGCGGGGCCGGAGCGGAGCGGCCGCCGGGCCGGTGAGCCGAATACTGTGTCAGACACAGCCTGGCCCCAATGCAGATGGAGCTGATAAGCGGGGTAGGACCCGCGATAAGTAATCACCGTGTGCCGGCTTTATCAGCCGATGTTTTCTGCAGAACCAAACAAATCATACAGGCATGAGGAGAACGGTGTGGTTTACTTTAGGTAAACGTTAAAAATCTTATTTAATGTCCTTTTTGTTTCATTGCCTTGGTCGGGTGCTTCTTTTCTTAGGAGCCAGTGTCATAGAGCATCAGCAATGGGCAAGGCTGCATTACTGGGCTGTGGTTTCAGGGTATCGCTGTTAGAGTGCACGTATTGCTTTTATTTTTACAGGAGTGAATAGTAATTGCAGCAGTATTGCTT
Organism: Sturnus vulgaris; assembly: GCF_052056855.1. Lineage (NCBI taxonomy): Eukaryota > Metazoa > Chordata > Aves > Passeriformes > Sturnidae > Sturnus > Sturnus vulgaris. Next base: position 82,051,743 of record NC_142283.1, read on the forward strand.
CCGGTTTTGTGGGACTGAACACAACGGGTGATGTGTCAGTCTGTTTGTGGTGTAGAAGAAACTAACATTAAAAACATCTGCCTTGTGAAGCTGATAGACAATGTTTCTTACGTGGTGTGTTTCAGAGGCACCGAGTCTGCATGGCTGTAACGTTTCGTTCTCTTTGGGAAGGAGGTTCCTGGGCAGGCGTGGGTATTTTGGTGAGAGGGGCTGTCATTCTGTTTTTGTTAAATTGTAAAGCTGAGAGCTGAGGGATTGCAAATGCTGTGCCTGTGTGTGAAATTAGGGGAGAGGAGAGGGTGTCACAGGAGCCTTGGGTGATGTCGATGGCGAGCACAACAGCAAAGGAGAATCTTCCTGGGCTGTTTCTATAAGCCTTGGTGTAAGCACAGCGGTGCCTGGCATCTGTCCCCAAGCAGCTTTGGTCAGCTCCGGTGCATTGCCTGACCCTGCAGGTAGCCGGGCCCACTGCCGAGCCATCTGCAGGGCCCTGCTTGCCCCGGGGCTGCCAGAAGGCCTGCGGGAATCCTGCCTGCTCCTGGGCTGCTGGGGGCTTTACGCAGGCTGAGGGACGGCTGAAGGCAGTGGGCTTTGCTGTCCCAACATGGGCATTCCAAAACATTTGGTTGGAGGTGCTTTTGTGCTTATATTAGTAGGTGTGATCTGTGAGGAAAAGGGAAGCTGGAGCCACCCTGCCAGGTCTCAGGGAGGTGGCTGAGAACATCACGCTGGAGCTTGGCTGCTGCCTTTGCTGTTGTGCGTGCGCTCACTGTGTCTTTTGTCCCTGCCTCGGCATATGCTGCTACTTGCACAGAATGCTAAAGAGAAACGGATACAGGCAGAAATCTGCTGGCTGCTCTCACCTTGGCTTGGAGATGGAGGGATGTCGGGAGAGTAGGGGCTGTTCCTGCTATGATACTCTGCCCCAGCTGGTACTGGGGAGCTTGCCCGTGGAGCAGGGGGCAAGGAGATCTGTTTGTCACTCATCTCCCGAGGTAGAACTAAGCTGTTGGAAAAGGAGCGAGCTGCTGGGAAAAGAAACACTCTGGTCTCTCAGCAGTGACCAATATCACAGCTGCAGTGATGAGCACAGCCACACTGACTGAGGGACAGGAGACTGTGCTTTGTTTCCTGCTTTGCTGTGCAGTCGCTGATGCTGGACACTTCTCAGGAAGAACAGTGACCATCTAAAACTATAGCAGGAGTCCACAAATGGAAATAGGATGGAAGAAAGGGAAAGGGGACTGAGGGAGGGGTGGCATGGAGAAGGGTGCAGGTGTGATACTCACAGCCTGTTGAGCTGTAGTTTCATGACCCTGAGAGCTTGACCTGCTGTTGAATCTCTAGTAATGGGCAAAGGAGAGCATGGAGGGGGGAGGATGGTCTCTTTCAGGAAGGTGCCTGTAAGAAAGCTCTAGTAAAGCTCAAGAGGGCTGAGGAAGGTGTGTTGACAGTTCTCTGCATGCTGGCTTGTGTGGGTAACGACTTCCCACTAGCATTGGCTTGGACTTGGCTCATGATTTTTTGGAAAGCAGAGCTTTGTTAGCTGTGAGAGGCTGAGTTGCATATGTGGACATATTCAGCCTATTCATTTCCTTTGTTCCTGCCTGGGATTGAAATGCAGTTTGCAGATCTGTTGTAGAGGGGTTTTGGAGGGCTTTGAGTGGCCTTGTGCAGTGCTTCCACTCCTGGCACATTTGCTGATTGGAAAATGCAGTGATTTACATGCAAGCTGGACTTGCTGAGTGGCTCTCCAGAGAGAGAAGCAGCAGTGTGTGGTACAGAGCAGAGGCGCAGGCTTCCCTGCTGCTCGCACAGCTGATGTGTGTGGTAGGCGTGGAGCAGGCCTGGGCTGCGCGTGTGCCGGCGTGTCTGCAGCGCAGGGGCTGCCCTCATCCCTGCGGGTAGCTGTGCTTCACAGGGCTGCCCTCCACGGGGACATTGTCCCCTTTGCCCCAGGACTCTTAACAGGTCTTGGAACGCTTGGCAGGTTGGGGATTTGGGGATCACTGAGTCACAGGGGATGAGCCAACCATTGCAGCTTGCTATGGCGGACCGTATTGTGTTCATAGAGCAGCCTTCTTATAAACCTGAACTGCAAAGTGTTTTATATTAATTACTTTGAATTAGTTGTAAATCAGATTCATATCCTGCCAATTTTTCACTGGGCCAGGCTGCCCAGAGGGTGTTGGAGCTCCCTCCTTGAGGCTCTTTGGGACCATCGGGATCCAGGCCCGGGCAGCCAGCTCTGGCTTAAGCAGGGAGTGGGCCAGGTGACCTCCAGAGGCTCGTGCCAACCTTAGCCCCTTTGCAGTTCTGTGAAATAAGGCTCCTAGAAGCTTAGATGCTTTCATGCAATCTCTAAATATCAGTGTATATATAAACTTGCAGCCCTTTGTAGCGGAAAATATTTGTGAATGAAGTGTACCTCTTGTTTGTTTCAGTTTGGGTTTCTTGAGAGTCAGATATTGCCCACGCAAATCCACAAATATTTTGCTTTCTCAGTGTCCTTGGATGGAAGCAAAACTGCAGCTCCTTGGATCTTGTTTGCTTGAATAAAAAATGGAACTTCAGAAAAACGATCCTTTAAGAGTGTCTTTTTATACTTAAAAATATTAGGGGGAAAAGAGGTTAAAAATTAGAGGGGAAAAAAGCATATGTGAGGCTGCTCTCTGCAGTTCAGCATTCTTCTGTTTTCAAGTTCTATTTAACTTCTGTGACTTGTCATTGAGTCAATTGGAATTAGAAGCTTCCTACTGAGATGACATTTTGTCATGCCTTAGAAATTGTCAAAAGGATCTTATGTTCCTGAAAATATCTCGATGTGTGAGATACAATTCCATATGCCTCAAGATAAATAATTCTGCATGTAGTCACTGCAGCCTAACCTTTCATCTTAGTTTTTGTGTGCTGTGCTGGGCAAAGCCTTGTGCCTGAGGAATAAATCCTGAAGAATTTCAGGACCTCAGGAGCCTGTGTGGTGCTTCGCTTTACTGAGACACACTTTGGGGAAAGGGAAACAAGCCCAGTTCTGAGTGTGATGGAAATGGTTCCTATGGATAGGATGAATTCCTGTAAAACACAGGCTCCCCTGCACTGGATCTGACATCATGGTAAGGAATAAGCCAGGATTTGCCACAGTGGTGCTGGGGTGAAGTGCAGCTCGTGCTGTGGTGGATAAACTCCCTGTTCGTGCAAACTGTTTCAGACTGAGGCATATGGGAGCTTGGCTTTTGTGCCTCGTGTTTACATGTTCCTGCTGGATTTGTTGCTCTGGAATGATCTCCCTTGAGGGTGTCTCCTTCCCGATAGTCAGTGTCATGTTAACAGATCCATGAGATGGGGCTGCAGAGGCCTCAAGATGAAGATGGTATTGCTCATGATCAGCAGGATTTATTGGGGAGGAAAAGGGCCGTGATTTTCCTTCCCTCCCCAGACTTGGTGACAGCAGTGAAGTGGGAGTCCAGGGCTGGATTTCTCTACTTTGCATTTGAAGCAAACCATAAACTTTGGAACTAATGGCAGTGCTGAGTTGTTGTTGCAGTGTCTGTTGTAGATGGCTGCAGTTAGATTTCAGGTGACGTTTCCTTTTGTGTGGTTTCCTCAGTGGTGAGGCTGTACCCTGCTGCTCAGCCTGCTTCCACGCTGTGCTGGCATGGCCAGAGGTGTTTCCTGAGCCAGGCTGTTCCCGTGGAGCCTTTGGCAGAACTGGTGCTGGGAAGGGTTCCAGAGCCGTGTCCCTTCATCTCACTGGTTCCCAGCTCGGCTGCTGGAGCACCACTGGCTGCTGTGGCACTGGCTGAGGGAGCAGGGCACTGATGTGCTGGAGAAGCAGCTTGTGGCCACTGTGGCTCCTCAGCTGGGAGGTGGACAGGGGCAGTGTGGGGGACCAGTGTGCCCAGGGATGCACCCCTGGCCCCATGAACTCCAGCCCAGCCCACTGTGTACCTGACCCTGCAGGCTTTATGTGAAAAAGCCCTCGAGTTCCTTGAGAAGATGCACCCTTTGTCACTGCCACTGAACACAGAGCCTTTAAGTGAGAGCTCTGTTGTTTCTGCTCTGAATATTCTGGTTATGTAAAAGCCTCACTCTGCTATCTGAGTGTGAGAGGGGCCTCCCTTGGTCACAGCACTGACAGTGTCTTAGCAATAAGCAACTCAGAATAGTGAATTTTTTATTGACCCTCAATTGTTTTTATAGACTCTAAGTGCACTGGCTTCAGGGATAGCACGTAAAGCTTAAATGATGATTAAAAAGTCCAGGTAAGGAAGCATTTCATAAATGACAGGGCTTGCATATCTACTTGTGTGGCAGAATATCAAAATAGGCTGTGGTTCTCAGGAGGTCAATAGATCTTTCTAACAGCCTGCATTTTAAACCAGCTTTTGATGAGTTATTGGCATGTTTTGGTTACTAGTGCTGACACTAAGTAAATTCCAATTTTATTATAAAATGAATGTGAAGACATTTAAGGAGGCTTGTATTAACATGAGGGTGTGAGGTAGGCGAGGAATGTTAGTTTTAGCTATACCCCTATTCCGAGATGGCTCTGTGTGCCCTTTTGGGCAGGGGGAGTGAGCGTTCCTTGGGCTCCGTGGGAAGGGCTGGCCGCTGGAGGGCACTGCGAGATGGGAAATGGCAGCTCTGCTTTTCCTTCCCCGCACAGGGGCCATTTTCCTGGGAAGCAAAGATGGACTGTGAGCCCCACACCTGTTGATGAGTGGGCACCTCAGCCCGGGCACAGCTTGTGCTGGGAGTTATGGATAACAAACCTCTCACGGGACTTTTGTGTTTTGTTTTGAAAATATCACTAGACGTGGAAGGAGTGCCAATGAGCTTATCTATCAGAAGGAAGTCGCTGTTACATCTTAGGGTGTTGTGGGAACAATCCACCCCTGCAGCTTCTAGGCTGGTGCTGGTCTCCAGCCAGTGAAGGGTTCTGTGAGATACAATACTTATCCTTTCTGAACCAAACATAGCTCCTGCTCTGGATCTGCTCTGATCTGTAGGATCCAGAGCCATATCAGAGGTGGTGCTGTGGGTGCAGCCTATTGGCAGCTCACTGATTTCTGCTGGATTGGGCTCAGTTGACAACCTCAGTCCCAGAAGATGGGATGGGGCCAAGACCTTTGCTTAATTAAACTCTGTGCAATATAAGCTGGGACTTTCTGGGCAAGTTGGAAGCTTCCAGGCCTTGTAATAGCAGTGAGAGTTGGATTATCCAACATCTTCAGTCAACAGAAAGTCGTAGATGTGACAACAATGTGCAAAAGTAGCTTGATTTAATTACAATTAAATTTTGGTGTTGGTGAACAGAGAAATCTCATTAACTTCCATAAATTTCTCCATCTTTTGCTTTCACTGCTACTTCCTCTTAAATGTTCATTGTGTTGAATAGAGGGTTTCACTGTAGCAGTAGAAGTCTGTCCCCTTTTGGGAAGAAGTGCAGTGTAATTTTGTGTACACTGTTATTTTGGGTAAGCTGCCTAGGAATGTGGCACGGGCTGGGTCACTCCTACCTCCAGCACTGGGAGGAAGGAATGTTGTTTTACTGCTGCTAGGCAGTACTAACACCTGGCAGGGTTTACCTGAGACTGCAGCTGTGCCTTTCAGAGGTATTTAACACAGTCATGCCAACTTATTCCAGCATGGGGTTCTTAAGCTGCCCAGTTTCTAGCGCTGGAGTGTTCCTTTCCCCTGCCAGAAAGAAGGAAGAAAACCAAATCCTTAGGAAAGGGATTGTTTTCTGTAGAAAACTAGTAATTAATTTTAATATAAGAGATGTGGCTAAATTGCACAGGCCTTGGAAGCTAATTGCAGTTAAAATAGTTAAAAATAAACCAGCCTATAAAAACAACTCAAAGCCCCAACAAAACAAATCTAGACACTTGATTTCTGAGATGGATTATGGAATTAATTGAGATGTATTATGTCTGCCAGGTCATGTCTGCCAGGGCAACAGACTCGGTATGTGTATTTGTAATTGTTCATTTTTTCCCTCCTTCCATTTGACCATAATTCCTGTGTGCTGGCAGGCTGTAGGTGTTTGTCAGAATCCTGATTTCTAGGATTTAGGAACCTTGCCTGTAACCAAAATAAATATCTCCAGTTGTGAGAACACTGGCTATTCTGAGGAATCACTCCATGAATGAGTTGGGCTTTGCCATTAAGCCACAGCACCTTATTTTTGTGCCTCACTGCACGGGTCAGTGTGGCTGTATCGCTGTCCTGCCAGCTCGAGTCAGGCTTTCCTGTTTCCATGTAGTTTTATCTGCTGGAGAGGAGCAGAACGATTTGGAACAGGGAGCACAACTGTGGAGTGTGCTGTCCTTTGGCAGATCCTAGCTTGAGGGTGGAAAGTATGTTCTGTAATCTGTGTTGGTTTTAATTGAAAGCAGTTCAAAGTCTGACTCTCCTTAAGCATCTTTATGTTATGTAGATGATCACACTGAATTCATGGTGGCTTTTTGTAGGGATGGGAGCGATGAGTAGTGTGCAGGAGAAGGTGTCCTGGGATGACTCCTCATGGATGATCTGTGTGGAAACTGGTGTGGTGGGGAAAATCTGCTTTTGGCCTCTTCCTGGTGGCACTAGATGTAAGGTTTGGAGCATGCTGCTCTGGAAGCCATGTGGACAAAAATATCTCCCCACAGAAATGCTGGGATTTGGGGTGGGGAAGAAGGCGGCCAAGCTGAGACCATGTGTGATGGAGACAGCCCAGGTGCCTGGAAATGAGGCTGTACTGGCTGCTCCCATCAGAGGTACTTTAGCCTAATTTATTAAAATTAACCAAATGTGGATTTGCGGATTTATGGATTTATGGGTTGCCTGTTGTGGCTGCCTCCTTAGCAGTGGGCATTTGTGGCACAGATGGGTGTGTGTGATGTGCTAAGGACCTTCAGCTGGTGCTGGTGTTGGATATGTACTTAGGCTGAAAGAACTTGAAAATGCTCTGTCTTGGACAGATCTTGCTTACATGCAACTCCATTTTATAGCTGTGGTAATGGTGTCACTGATTAGAGTTCAGGGTTGCAGGGACACCTCCCTACCTCACTACATACGTGCCTTTCCCCTCTCCCTTTGTTAAAATGCAGTCTAAGTGCTGAAGTTTGCCCCCACTCCAGTGGATGGGAGGGCACTTGAGGTGCAGAACTGCTGGGTCCAAGGAATGGGACTTGGGCAGCTCAGGTGCTGTGTGCCACAGTGAGGGGCACGTTCTTTGTTTCAGGTAAGTGGTGGAGGCACATGTTTGGGTATTTATCCTTGCTGGCTGTTTGGTTTGTTTCAGTTCCATCTGCTCAAGTTTGGTAATTTACAATTTCATTTCTTATTTCCAGTGTCCGTAGAAAAGCATTCAGTCCCAGGGCCAGGGAATTCTTGTGCATGCCTGGCCTGGAGTGTGTGTGAATAACACCACTCCTGCTACCATGGCCCCAGGAGGCACTCCTCCTCTCTGTTCGCTGTGGGAGGGGGCCTTGCTGTGTGCTTTTCCCTGGCAGAGTAGGCTGGTCCCAGCAATGCTGTGACACACCTGGGTCCTGACAGCGTCAGTGCTGGCTGAAGGTCTGCAAACCAGGGCTGGATGCGGGCCTTTAGGAGAGATAATGGGCAGTGAAACTGAATGGATTGTTCTCTTTTTAAGGTAGCACTACAGATATTTTTTTCCAAATTTTGTTTTTTGTACAAAGTGGATTATCCTGATGCTTCTGTTGCCTCTCTTAGCTAGAAGTTACATTCTCATTCTGTGCTCTAATTAGCATGATAAAGAACGTTGCATTTTCCTCCCCTGTGTTAAGGCTGAGATTTCACTTATCCCTGTTTAGGGGTCAGCTGCATCCCAAGGGGGGTGGCTGTGACACTCTGGAATCCGAGAATGGGAGAGGTGGGTGCAGCAAAGGCCAGCAGACCCCCTGTCCTGCAGGTCTGGCCTGGCTCTCTGGGAGCAAGGTGAGTTGTTTTTTACGGGGACGTCCTGCAGCTGGACTAGAGGTTGTGCCAAAGCAAGTCACGCAGTCAGGTTTTGGTTTTGTCCTAACTAGTTTCTGTTGTAGTTTGGAAGTCAAACATTATAAACCAGACTGTGCTAAGTGGTTACAGGCCGGGCGTGGATTACCTGCCAGGTCATTTGTCACTATGTTCCTGCGTGTTCCTAATGCAGGATCCTGACAGAACCCCTTTGGAAGCTGTTGAAACCATGGGCCCTTCACAACTGTTAGAGACTGGCCTCAAATCTGCAGAGTTAAGATGCTGGAGTTTGTAGCTAATGTGTGTTTAAGTCTTATGGTGACCTACTCATATCATGTGCCTATCTGGGTCACTTTTTTCCTTGGAATGTTGTCCAAAATTTGGCTTGGAACCAGTGCGTATTTTAAAATACTTCAGTCACAGCTTTAGTCGCTGTTTCAATTGACATTCTTACTAAAGAAATGCCTCTTAACACTGCTGGAATTGATTTAGCAAAGCCCTGAGTGGTTTTTTCAGCCTGCTGACATCATGAGAATTTACCTTTGATGCCTTGTGCTGCTGTCATTTCATTTTGGGTCTGGTCTGTTCAGTTCTGAGCTACTTGTACGTGCATTTGTGTTATTTCATTTCGCTCCAGGGAGAGGTGATCAGCTGTAACTCGGTACAGGTACCTGTACCCTGGGCCGGGCATGCTGCACAGCTCCCAGCGGCTCTGAGTGTCTGTGCTCTATAGGGGGTGAAGTTGTTCTTTCAAATTCCCAAAACTTGGACAGGAAATAGATTCTGGGTGAGAGGGAGGTAGAGGTGAGTGCTGAGATGGCTGCTGCAGCTGTACCTGGTGAGGCAAGTCGCTAAGCACTCACCACTTTTGGTCACCCCTGTGTGCTGGATACCACAGCTGTGGCATTTGGGAAATGAAGTTGGGGTCCCCAGCCCAGTGTCCCTGCAGGCTGGAGCACACATGCCCATAGATAGATAGCCTTTGATGAGCTGCAATGTGCTACAGAAGCTCTGAGTGTCATTGCTCACTGTTGCTGTGGAAACGGGCTGCTTGTGGTGGTTTAGCACTCGTCTCCTGATGTTTACTGGGAAGGTGAGGCAGTGCAGTAGCTCATCCCCCAGCCCGGAATCGCCCGCCAGGACGACTGGAGCAGATTTTGCTGTGTTCAGTACAAGCAGCTGGGGTATGGGTTTGCATTCAGGACAGATACCATCCCATGGAATGTCTTAGGTTGTGTGTTGGTGTGGAACCCAGCCCATCTCCCGTGGGAGCCTGTTAAAGGAGGCAGTTCTGTGCCACTGCAGTTTGGGCTCTGCAGCTCCAAGCTGGTTTTCTCCCTTTGCTTTGTACAAAAATTGTATAGATCATCTTGTTATTTCTGGAAGGAGATGTGACTTCATTTAAACCTGCCTGGAGGAAATGGAGTTTGTTCTTCAGACTTGTGTTAATTTGTGTGACCCCAAGAGCTTTTCACTGCTGTACTTCAGTCACTGTAATATGCATTTGTGCTCTTGGAAGAAAAATCCTGTTCTTTATTCCATAGGTTGTTGACTGAGCTCTCTGAAAGTCCTTGTGGTGTCGGGAGCAAACTGCCCTGTGTGTACCTCATCATCTCTGCAGGTAGCAATGTGATACAGAGGCAGGAATAAGCAGGTGGAAGTAATCATTTCCTTGCACAACTGGTTGCTGTGGAAGCTGATGCACTGCCTGTAGCTTGCCCGAGGAATTCAGCACTGCTGTGCCCTCTGCTCCCTTCCTTTTGCGCCTCTTTGAGGAACGTGCATCTGTGCTTCCCTGGGCCAAGGTCCTGCTCTGGGATGCTGAATGACTGACCCTATTGCAGCGCTTCTGCAAAACATGGGTTCTGAATGTGCCTTTTGTCTGGGGCATAGAGCCCCAGTTTGCATCCAGAATGCCTGGCAAGACACAAAGTGCAGCCTTTGTTTTAGATAATGAGTGGTGAATATTTTAATGAGTGTTTCTTAGTCTAGTCAGTGTCAAGTACCATTTTGGGAACAAGTGACTGAGCTAACCTCTGAGCTTGTCTGGCAACAATCTATTTATTGATAGAATTTCACTAATTTTGAAGGAATTCCCCGTAAACAATTAATACAACTAAAAACCAAAACAAACTGCCACCCCAAATCCAACAACCAATGCAAGCAACACTCCAACCCCCGCTAAAACCCTTCCAAGCCTTCCATCATCAATATATATGCAGAAATTACTGATACAAACCAAAAAAGCACTCAGTATCACTATCGCTGTATTTGTTTTTCTTTAGAGTCTGTTCTTCTACACTGTGTAAAAGCCTATTCCATTAAAAGAAAAAAATGCCTTTAACTCAAGATGGTGCCTACTTTATTCCTCTTCAGAAGCACCTTCAGTGCATGTATGCATAGGAGAACTTCTGCAGCTGAATTACTCTGTCTCCTGCATTGGGCATGTTCTTTTACTCCAGTTATTTTTCATATCACCTTAAATTCTGTTCTCATCTTTGGCTGTTCATAGCATATCCCAGTATGTCAGTGGATGCACTGGAGAAGTGAGGAATTCGACTGTGGGATATGTCCTTCCAGCCAGGAGGGGCTGTGTTTGCTCCTGCTCAGTTGCCCAAATCTAGTCAGCCTTTAGCCTAGATTAGTAAATGAACAGTTTTCTGGTTCTTTGTGAGACACCACAGTTCTCAGGTGGAAGAGCCTGCTAGCCCTAGGCTATCCATTTATATGACAAATAAATACTCATAATGAACAAAAAGAGTCAAACCTTTGTCAAGAGCTGCTGTGTTTGTAAAGCGAGCAGGAAAGGAACGGGGAGAAGGAGGTGGAACATGGTGTGCCAGTAGGTTGGAAACAGCAGGCCTACAGGCAGGATCCAAAAGCCTGGCACGAGGTGTTTCTGGTGAGAGCAGATCCCATCCCATTGACTTGACTTTTTTTGTTTGTCTGTTTGTTTTTCTTCCCTGCTCTGGGCAGAGGCTGTAATGGAGTGATTCTTCCCCCACATGAGAAATTCTTGGGGAGCAAAGCCTTAATGGATAAGAGGTACTGCTAGAGGCTATGACTTGTTATTCTTTAAAAAAAGAAATTTGATCAAGATGGAGAAGCTAAAGGAGTGAACTGCTGGAGTGACTGACACCACCACTCACTGAAATGTTAATGTGTTTGGAAGAATTTTTTCACCAGGGGAGGTTAGAAACTCATACAGTAACATTAATTATTAACTGCAGCCAAGAGCTGGAAGATCTAATTTAATTTCTGGTTGGATAATGGGATGATTCATGCAACAAATCAAACTGTGTCAGAAAATGAAGTGTCTCTGTGAAAACAGACATTCCCAGCTTCTGCTCTGATTTAAAACTACTGCAGGTAAGCTGTTACAACAGGTACAAAGTGGAAAGTACAGGCTGAATTCCCTGCAGATGTCAGGCTGCGATCCACAGGAATTAGGAGTTATTGCCTTCTTAGTCTGAGCAAACTCACCTCCCTCAGCCTCTCTGCTCCTGCCCCCAGCACCCTTTGCCCGTTGAGGCACAAGTAAATCCATTTTCCAGCCTCTGCAGAGCAGTAACAGGAGCAGTGCCATGGGCTGTTGGGAGAGGTGACTTGTGGGTTCTGGTATCCCAAAGTAATTAATTACAGTGTAACCAACAGCTCTTCCCTCTGGCAAACACCTCTGCCAGGCTGGCTGAGTGTCCCACACCCAGGGTACCTGAGCCTTGTGTCTTTCTGGAGCTGAAGAAGTTCAGAGCTGTTCCAGGTCTTAAGGATCCCACTGGCATTTCCTTGTCAGTTGGTGTAGCTTTGCTGCTCTCAAGGCTTTTCCAGCAAAGCCTGTTTAAGCAGCTCCCTGTCCCACCTTCCTCCAGGTGGAGCAGCCAGCGGTGCAGCTCTGGGCTGTGGGTGTGTGCTGTGGAATCGATCCCTGGATTATCTGCGTTAGAAATGAGCCTCCAATCACAGTTTATTGTTGGATTACGCTTTTATTGAATGTGTGTTTTGTCATTAAACAGTGCAGCCACTGCTGGTTTATGGCCTGGAATCATTAAATATCTAACAAGAATATAGATTGTGGTTACATAAATATGTTTGTGCGATCTGTTGGCAACTAGCTGGGCTGCTGGAGTGAATGCAGCTCAGCCTCCCCTGTGTGATATAGGATCTTTGCTTGCTCTGTGACACCTTCCTCTAGCTCAGGTTGCTCTGAGCCCTCCCCAGCCTGGCCTCATTAACCGGAGTAACATTGCTGCTGGATTCGGGCAGGGAGTGGCTATATCTGCTGCATTCTGATGGAGGCTTTTGGATAAATCAGTGGATTTTTGTGGGAACTGATAGTCTAAAATCCAGTGTTCCACTGGATTTGTATGCCATTTCACATAAGAAAAATGAAGATGATTGTGTTAAGTGTGGGGTATAATTTTTCACTTTTTAAAAGTTTGAATGTTAAGGGCCTCGTGCATTTCATGAGATCAAAAACACCAAGGTGTTTAATGTCCTTTTAGAAAAAGAATTAAAATATAAGTGTATCAGAGGTTGATTTAGTGAAAGGTAAAAACTTTTGTGATGTGCTAGAGCAGCTGCTTTGAGAGCAAGTCCTCCTGTCAGGTCCTTCTGTGAGTTCTCACTGAAGGCTGCTAATTGGGAATTCAGACCCTTGCTAGTTACTGGATGGAGTTGTCAGACATCCACTGAGGACGTGGGTTTTTAGTGATTCCCTTTTGCCTAGTCAGTTTTGAAGTACTGCTGGACCCTGACCTGAGGATAATGAGGATTTGAAATTAAACTAACTTGCCTTGTTCTTTTGCCAGCGTTCTACTCTGAGAACCATCATTCCTTTGCTTTATGGTAGTTTGTGCATGTCAGAAACTGTGGTACTTGTTTAAATAAAACCTCGAGGTTTTAATTAATCAATCAGATTGGTTTCTGTATCTCCAGAGGGAAGGAAAAGAAGTTCTGTCAGACTTTTCTTTAGGAATTTTCTGTTGAAATTCACAGTAGATGTTCAGCTTGGATGCAGATGTTCTTGATGCTGATCTGTCACGCAATATCAAGATTGGCTGTGGTCTTGGGGTGATTTTCTTGGGTCTTTTTCATTTTTAAAGCTAAGTCCATATAGGAGAGTCACTGTCAGGTCACAGTTTGCTGCAAATGCACCAGTTATTCCCAGTCAAAGCTTTGTCGGGTTTTTAATATCAACAGGTACCAAAGGCTTTTCTTTTTCTCTGCTCCCACCAAAGATTAAACACTTCTCTTGTCCGGAGAAAAGCAGATCAAGGTTTCCTTTGGAAAGAGAATTTCCTAGACTGTACATGCGTGGGATGTACAGATGATTCAGCAAATTCACCCTCCTGCCCTTAGGCTGCTAGTGGGCATTGTGGTATCGGGTTGAAGGTTGGACTTGCTTATCTTGGAGGTCTCACCCAACTGTAATGATTCTCTGATTGCTGCATGGAACTGGAGAGCTCAGTCAATGAGATTGTGCAGAAAACAGTGTTTTACTTACATTCATTCTTTTAATGATATAAAAGGTCTGAAAGTTAAACAAGGAGAAAAAGGTCTTGTGCTGTACAAGAGGTCCATTCAATGGAAGTTCTTTTGCATCCTCTAGGTATTTCCAAAGCTTACAGGTGGCATGGTTCAACACACTTGCTAAAATTGCTCAGGTATATCTAACTGCATGGAGTGCAGTGGGTTTCTATAAAAACAGATCACAATTCACTCGGAACACTTAGTTTTTTAAAACATGTAGTACAAATACCTTGTGAGCGCATTTCCAGGAGGGCAGCACTGTGATTTGATTGTTTGTTGTTAATTGTGAGTTTTCAGCACTGGGCTGGGTTCCTGGACTCCTGGTCCCACACACTGTCACTGATGTGCAGGTGCCTTTGATTCCCCATGCTCCACTCCTGGTGTCTGTGTTCTCACTTGCTCATTCCAGTTCTGTGTGCTCTTTTCTGCTGCTTTGTCCCTGTGGAAGAGTGACATCATTATTGTGTCCCTCTAAGACAAACTTATGCCTTGATGAAATTCTGTCTGGTGTTTTTTTCTGCTGAGTGTGTCACTGCAGCCAAGGAAAACATGAATATAGCTCCTCTTCTTTAAAGGTCTGAAACAGGACCTGAATCACTACTGTAAAACATTTGCCATTTTTCTGTTGTATGAGTTTATGAATACCATAGTTCTCCAAGCTCTGCAGTTCTTTTAGTGCTTACTGGTGTTTGCTTCATCTTGATTCCTGCTTTGTGAGAATCCTTGCTCAGCCAGGAGTGCTCTGGAGGGCCAGGTATGCTCCATGAACTGACCAATGCACTGTAGCCAGGAGGGTCTTTATGATCCAAGCTGCATAGCCTTCTTTTCTCCAAGAGCTTTTAGGTGTAGTTGCTCTAATTTTGTGATCTGTGGCGAAAATAATGGGGTTTTTACAAACACATTGCATCCTGCAGCGAAGAACTCTGTGGGTAAGAAAAGGCACAGTTTGATTTACTCTTGGATTTGGTGAGGAGTGTGATGAACACATGCAAGGACAAAGTTCTGAGCTGGCTTCCTAGGCTGCTTGTGGTGAAGCTGAAAGGAGATTTTAATGTCCCTGCTTGAGCCAGATGAATTGTAACCAAGTGACCTTTTAAGTTTGTTTTCTGTGCTGAACTTGCAGAGGAGAGTGGAGATTTGGGTCATAGCCCTGGTGCATGGTTTTGTTTGCATTGCACAACTGAGATTTTATCAAACACTGTTGGCAAAATTGCCACTGACGATTTCAAGATTAGTAAGATATTGCAAGAATTATAGTGAGATTTACCACGTTCTGTTGCTATGGCTTTCAGAAAGTCACTGTGATGTCCTCATAGCTTTAGCTGTTTCCTTGGGGTGCTCTCAGCTGCCTTCCCTGAGGGTGATGGTGACAGCCCAGCATGCAGGGCACCCCACTTGGATTCTCCCTCTTGGGCTGCCCAACATTGTTTGATGTTAGGGGACAGAATAGGCAAATTTGGGAATTACTCTCTGCAGGAGGGTGGTGTGGGATAGCTCCCTAAAACACGTTTTTTTCCACTCAGCCATATGTGGATTGCTTTAATCCACCAAATCGAAGTAGGAATCAGCTCAACTCTTCTGCCATTGAACTTGGTTTCAGTTACTGGGAGATTCAGGAGAAGCCTAACATGGTTATTAGGCTTGCTATGGCCAACGCTGGCCCTTAAGTAGATGACACATACTTGATTTTGCTTTGGAACTGCAGATCCTGATAGATGTTCCCCCTGCAAATGGGGAGAATTAGGAGCAGTGTGTGTTTGGGGAACTGTGTGTGTGTAGCACACCGAGTTCTGTGTCTGAGTTTTCATTCAGGAAACCAGAAGTGCCACAGTTAAAACATTGAATTAAAGGTTTGTTGTCTTTTCCATTTGGATTTGTTTTGCCACCAAAACACTGAGTTAAAGATCTGTTATCTTTTTTAGTACGTTATGTTTTGCAAACTTGGAGATATAATAAAACTAGAGCTGAGGTGCTCAGTGGATGAAACCGGATTCACAGAGTCTCTACGTGCAGGTAACATTCCAGTGGGATCTGGTTTCTCTCCTCGCAGTCAGTGGAAATTTACCTCGCTGGCGCCTATCGTGGGTTGGAATCAAAAATGTCTCAACACAGAGGGCAGGGGAAAAAAGCCAAACTGAACCCAAGCAGCACTCCCCCACCGTGGCTCAGGTGAAGCTCTCTCCAGGTGAAACCCAAGCTCGCTGGCCTTTCCCCTCGTTGCCTTGGTGATGGTCATTGATTGCCTGTTTGTGGCTGAACTTCCGCGTGTGCGGGCGGAGGCGGCAGCTGAGCAGCGGTGCCTGGCGGAGCTCTCGGCGCGGGGTCTGCGGTAAGTGCAGCTCCCGGTGTGACTGCGGGGTGTGCTGCGGGTCCAGGGGACAGCCCGGCATCCCACACGGGCTGCGTGCAGCTCAGGAAACAGGCGAGTCCTAAACCTGTCCGTCCCGGGCTGTTCCACTCAGACATGGTGTATATACCTTTGGAAAAACATGTTAAATGCTTAATCTTCCTGCTCTGCATGACAGCTGTTCAAATATTGGTTCGTATTGATCCAGCCGTTGTGCCTTTCACACTTGTCTGTTCATTTAAACGAGTCAGCCTTTTAATTTTATACCCCCATCGATTGTTATTTCAGGCTGCTCTCAGTGTGTACACTACATGTGTCATGGGATTTCTGTCCTGGTGGGAGCTGACATCTGCAGCCTTCCTTCTTACACTAGGCTGCATTGGCTTCCTTTCAGTGCATTCACAACAGACACGTGTGTTCCAGAGCTTGTTGGGGTTGGTTTTACAGCACTTGTGTGTGGGTGTAGCTGCTGCTGCCTGAGCTGTGTCTCCTGGATCACCCTTTGAAGGGGCAGCATTTCACCCTGCCTGTGGGGGAGAAGGCAGCTCAGGACACTGCTTGACCCGTGTTCCTTCTCTTCTGCTGTCACAACTCTTCTCTAAACTCCCTGGCTCCAGGGTATTTTATAATCCAAGGGCAGGACTTAGTAAGTTTTCTTTATGTGAGTGCTTTAATGGGTCTTAGAAATTACTTGGCTTTCCAGAGCAACTGGATAAAGTTAATGTGGAGTGTGTTTAACAAAGAATTAACAGAATGTGAATCATACAGATAAATATATATACAAAAGTCTCCTAAATCTGGAAATACATCTGTTTTCTTTCATCTCTTTTGAGGTGAGTTGAGGTTTGTCCACTGTTGATGAAGTTTTGATCTATAATAGGTTTCCAGTTCCACCTAAATACACCGAGTCCTCTGAAATGGCACTGTGAATTCCAGCTAAGAGAACACAACCTGTGTAAAGGTTATCCTTCAGCAAAGAGGAGAACTCTGTAACCTTTGACATGTTTTGGGAAGGCAGGAGTATGTAAACTCCATGTTAATGATTGGACAAAGCAGGAGTCGGTGTGGACGTGAGGCGCAGTGGAGCTCAGCACTAATAGGTAACCAGGCCCTGGAGGGCACGTGCTGCAGCTGGGGGGGGCTGTGTCTGGGGGCAGGGACAGCTGCTGGAATGCTCACAGCTCCACAGCCATCCCCACTGCACACACAGCCTCCCATTCCCAGCAGCCTCACCACTGGATTGATTGGCAGTGCTCAGGACAGGCTGCTCAGAATTCCCACCTGTGTTCTGCACCGTGGGTGCTGGAATGGAACTGCAGCATCAGCTCTGGGGCTGCACAGAGCACAGCCTGGCCTCTGGAAGCCACCCAGGGTAGGGAGTGACAGCACCTGAGCCCCTTCCAGGCTCAGTATGCTCCAGGCGAGGTTGAAATAGGATAGAAAAATGTCTTTGTGGAGTGAGCTGAACTATGCTTCAAAAAGCAGCTTAGGATATGTGCTTTACAAAATAGGGAATTCAGTGGAATACAAAAAATGCAGTCAGGTGTTCACTTCCTGCACAGAAGGTGAATACAGTTTAATCTCATCACCAGACAAGTATTTCTTTCTGCTGTATAATTTGAGCTCCTAGCAGAACCAAAGATTCTTCCTTGGCAAAAGGCAACTCAAGTGGCAAGTGACTTCTGAAGCCTTGTCTCCCCTCAACTGTTCCCAGCTTGCCATTTCCTGCCTCCCGATCTCTCTGTTGTTGCAAGGAGGAATATTTGGCTGCTCATGGAAGGATGGGGGTGGGATGATAAGCAGATGAGGGTGGGTGCTGGCCTCTGGAGTGCAGGAGAAGGGAAGGAGTGTCCCAAGATTGGGTCCTGTAGTGTGCAGTTGCCTCCATTGCTTGCCGACTCAAAGGGGTATCGGATACTCTTGCCAGAAAATGGGAGTTTGTGTTGGGAAATTGCTCTTTAAGAATATGTTAGGTGGTTGATCACTGATGGAAGTCTGAGTGTGTGCTCAGCACTGTCAGCCCATGTGGGACCTGGAGCTGTTCAGCTGAGAGAACTCAGGGTTACACCACTGCTTCTGGCATCTCTTTGCTGTTTAAGGTACAGCCAGACTAATTAAACAAGTGCTTTTTTCGAGTCCCACAGAAGAGCCATCTTGCTCCAGGGAGGGACCTGTCCCTTATGCATTCCATTTGATGCTCGGGGAAGGGTGTCCGTGGTGGCTCAGCGTGCCCGGAGGTTTCCCTGCGTGTGGCTCCTCCCCAGGAGCCTCGCTCCTGCAGTGTGTGTACCTGGTTCCTGCCTGGAGTCCCACAGGGCTGTGCTGTGTCTGATCAGCCCTGGTACCCTGCTTTGCTTGCTCTTGGTTGTTTACTTGTGAAGTAGGACTCCAGCTGGATGTTTGTTATCCTTCATTCAGCCTCACGGTCTGCTGTGTCAGATCCCCACTTCTCCTGAATCCTCCTCATCTGTCTGCTTATTCCACTCTGCTTGTGCTGGGGATCACTTTATTATTTGGGGTTTGGATGCTGGCTCTTCTCCTGCAGAATTTTTCTGTGGTTAGTGATCTCTGTCATTGGGTTTACAACAAAAATTAACCAAAATTCTAATTTTCTTGTACAGTCTGTTCAGAGAGAGCTGGGTGGAAACCTGCATCAGGTAATTGGTACTCTGTGAGTTTCAGGCTGTGCCCAGCCAAGCAGTCCTCTATCTGATTTTTTGGTGGACAATGAGGTGAGATCACTTCGTTATTGCTGAAATAATTTACCTCTTTTATTTACCTGGACACAGCACACTTGGAGATAAAGGAAGAAATTGCCATACAAGGAGTCAGCAAAAGTTAATACATATGGCATACCTCATCACTAATTGAGGAGATGGTTTAACTATTTTTTTTAAACATTACATATATATGTATATGTATTTCGTGCATATGAAAATTGGAACAAACATTTGCAAAAACACTTGTTCTGCTTGTTAAATTGGAATATTGAGAGGCTGAGAGCCTCCTCACAGGAGGGAACAGGGTCATAGCTTTTGGGATATTTAAACTGGATATGACCCTTCAGGTATGTTTTTGAGAATCGATTTAAATCATCTGGAGCATCATCTTTTGTATCTTGCAAAACTCAGTTAGGGAACCTCCAGTAGTGGGAGCTCCTCTTGCCTTTTTTTCTCTTTTAAAGATGGTGGGAGGGATTGTTTGTGTTTTTCTTTGATTTCTTTTGAATCAGTTAACATGCAGAGTGCAGGAAGAAGATGCCACTCTAGCAAGGTTGATGTTGGACTTTGCTAGAGGGAATCTGAGTAGTATTGATAATATAGAAACAGCTATTGCAACTTCTCCTCTAGTTCTACTTCAGTGAGGTCTGAACAGTCTGAGTTTCTGCTTGGATTTTTCTGTGCTGTCTTCTCTTATTGAAGGAATTCTCTTGATCACAGTTTGCAAGTTTATTGCCTTTTGTATATTAAAACTGCTCCAGAAAACCAGGCACATGGTACGTAGGAAAAAGCTTCAATATCCACTAATGTGAGTCCATTGAATCGTTCCTTTTCACATGCTGTTTTGTCCACCTCTCAGGTAAGCTTTGGCCTCTTTTGGTGAAAAAAATCCAGTTCCCTAATTAGAAAGTGCTGCTGGGGAGAACAGCACATGGCAGGTTTACAGGAAGGATTTGTGTCTCCAGTGTTGTTTTACTGCAGCCCAGTTCCTCGGGCAGGACGTGTGGGACCTGCCCTGCAGACAGGCTCAGTGGGACTGTTGTTTTCTGATCCCGTGTCCGTGTGTCCGTCCAGAGGGATGAGTTGGGCTGCCCAGCTATGGCTTTACTTTGGGACTGGTCCTGACCTTCCTCACAGTCAGAAAATCTGTGCCAAGACAGCTGACAAAGCTGTGTCTGGCTTTCAGCTGCCTAAAGCAAACAGACTGGGAGAAACCTGTGGGAAAGTGTAATTGTTTTCTGACCAGGCTTCAAGGAACGGAGTGTCAAGTTACTGTAATTGAATCCAGTATCTTGCAGCTCTGGGAGCCTTATCAGAGCAGAGAACGGATCACTGATACGGGGACTGCAGAACCTGTTTCTGCTGAAGACTTTCCAGCTTTCATTCTGGTGGCCTCTTTGTGTTGCTCAAACAGGGTAAAAAAAAAAAAGGAAAATAAAAAAAGGCCATTTTTACTGATGTTCCTCAGGCACTTCATATAATGAAGTGATAAACTGAGCATCAGGCTGATGCTCCGGTGATGTGCATCTGCAGGACTTGCCATCTGTCAGTGAACGCTGATTTGGAGCTCTCCACGTACACCAAGGTGGTGAGACAGGCTTAAAAAAATGATTCTAAGGATTTGTTTTTAACTGTGCACCCTGAATTTTTACACCACAGACATCTCTCATTACTAAAATGTTATTAATAATTTCCCTCGTGTTTGAAGAACTTTAGTGTCAATGCAGAATGAATTTGTGGCATATGGATTGCTTAAGATGTGAAATGGCCCTGTTCAGCAAATACTCTTCTGCTTTTATTGCTATTATGGTTACAGTATTATTGCTGTGATGTTATTACTGTTATCTACTCGTACTCTGTCTTTATTGAACTCTTAACAGCTCTGACTGGACTCAAATAGTCCTCATGGCTGCATTCAGATAAGCCTTCCAAGAGGAGGTTCTTTTCCAGATCCTCCCTAGGAGAGACTCCTGCTCTCTGCTATCCTCTTGTTGCTCCTGAAAATTCTCTACAGCATGAACACTAAAGCCACTTTCTTTTTTGTCACAGGAGGAGTCTCGCATCCTCAGGGTGAAGGTGGTTTCTGGCATTGATCTGGCAAAGAAGGACATCTTTGGAGCCAGGTGGGTGTTGTGCAGTGCCTGGATCCTTGGAACAGGATCAGCTTGGCAGGGCAGGGGCCCTGTGAGGGCTGCAGCCCCCGCAGGTGCTGGGTGTGCGTTGGCACAGCAGCCCTGCCCGCCCCTGCCCCCTCTCTGTGGGCACAGGAAGCAGCTCAGAGCCCAGGCTGCAGAACCCGACCAGGTAATAGCTGGGGACAAGCTGCTTCTGAAGATAAAATGAACCCCAGCCCAGTAATTTTCTGTTTCTGAAGGTTAATTCAGGCTTGACACTGCTGCTCTCTTAAGCCTAAGCATGACAAAATGCTCTACTGCAAGTGTTCCAATCTACTTAGAAGGGTTTTATCAGTTTGAAATTAGTGGTATCCAATTTTAGCTTTTATTGAAGTGACTAATTTCTTAATGTATAAATGAGCTTCCCTGTGGGTTTTCCTGTATTTCTTTAATGATGCTTACAAATTGTTCATTAACTTGTGTATCCAGCTTAAAACTACATGAAAGCAGCAATTAAAAGGTTTTATCAGCTTCAGTATTTTGGGTGAAATTTGCAACAAGCGTTCCTTTGGTAGCTGTGTGCAGAATGTGGTATGCCGAAGCTTTGTTATTTTCTTTCTCCAAATGTGTTGTTTTGAAGAACAGGTTTTGATGCTGACCATAAGCAACATAACTTTTATCTTTCAAAATGCATGAAGCTAAATCCGAGTGTAATTTGTTCTGAATCCTATTGATGTGGTCCTTAACGTATTTTAAGGAAATTGATTTCGAGTCAGTAGGATTTCCATAAAAGCAGAGTTAAAAACATATTCCCTACGTGTATTTTAAAATTTGTTTTAATCTTTCAACTGAGTTAATGTACAGGTGTTTGAAAACCCGTGTGTATTGACTGCAGACCTGCAGTTCCTGTGCCTCCGTGTGGTGGAACTGTGCAGGGCTTCAGACTGGGGCAGAGCAGTTGCTTGTTCCACAACTGTGGAAGATGAACTACGGGGCATAAGTTGTGTTTTGCATCTCGGTGGGTTGTCCTGACCCTTTTTAATCAACTTTACCATTATAAAACACTGCCTGTGGGCTTGCAGAGTCTCAAAGCCATTTCCTTCTTGATTAAATCTAAGGAAAGTCTCTTACCAGTGTAGAGCACTGGAGAGACTGTAAAGAAATCTCGGTACTCTTGAGTTTGCTTTTTTGGGATTCTTTTTGACCTAGGAAATCATTTTAATAGCAAGTAAAGGTACCCTGGGACACTCAGTGCTGTAGGATACCCTGGGTGCCTTCACTGCTGTATTTTGCCTTTTAAGTCAGAAGGTAAGTGAAAATTGTGGCTGTCTGGAAGTTGAAAATGTAAAGTGCTTTTCAGTTAAAATTGCAGCTGTTTTTCAATGTCAGGGAGCTGTGCTTCTAGTGGTGTAAGAGTTTGTTATGGGTTTATTGCTTTTACCTGCTCTTTTCTGAAAAGCACTTTTCTGGTTTGATTTCATGTGTCCAGGATCTGTGATGGAGCTGGGGAAGGCAGGCTCCAGGCAGCTGATAGGATTGTAAGTCGTGCTGTATAGTCCTGTTGTGAACAAGGTTGCTTGAAATGTGGCTGAATTCTTTAATTCATGTGTGTCCTGTCACTGTGGTTCGTGATGGGAGGAGAGCTCATGTGGCTGTGGCTTTGCAGATGACAAAGATGGCAGGTGTTTACCTTGTGCCTATTCTTTAAAGTCCTCTGTCACTGCTTCTAGTTAAAGTTCACTTTGAGTTAGGGTATATCTGGTTTGAACTACTGGAAACAGTGTGGAGATAGCTGTACCTCTGGAACTATCTCCTCCAGCACCGCACTGCCTTGGAGCTTCATTGGCTAACAGCCTGTTCCCCTTCTGGTAATGATGGCTTCCCTGATGAGCAGAGACAAATCCATTGAAGGCAGTTGCTTTCATAAATTATTCACACCATTAAAAAAAATAATCTGGCTCCTGAGTGCCTCTTCAAATGAGCTGCCTCTTCAGCACTTGCATGTGTGCCAGAGGGAGAGTGCTCTGTGCCTCCTGGCCCAGGGAGGCCCCGAGGTGGAACAGAGCTGTGACTGAGTTCCCAGAGCCACCCAGACTCCGGGGCAGTTGCTCAAGTAGGAGAGAGTTCATACTCTGTTGTTGCTTTTTCCTTATTCTAGCTGATTGGCAATTGAGGTTTTTCCAGAGTAGTGGAAATGGGATGTTATTAACAGTGTGGGAAAGGAAAGAAACAAGATGAGATCTTCCTCTAGCCCTAGCTGGACTTGGGAATGCAGAAGCAGCATCTGCACTGCTCAGCAAGCACCCGTGGCTCGTGGTTTGGCTGTGGAATGAAGTGTGGGGTGCAGGTGTTGAGGGGAGCACAGTCACTGCTGGTGCAGCCAGCTGTGTGCGTGCCTGCCTGGGTGGGAGGGGAGCGGCCCCGCACAGGCAGAGCCCGCGGGTTCCAAAAGCTGCTGTTGTCAGTGGCAGCACAGCCCAGGGCACTCGGTGAGCAGCCCCGGAATGGCACGGGCAGAGCTGTCTGCTTTCCGTGGAAAATGCTCCGAGATCACCCAGCCCTCTTGTCTGAGGTGTGCGGCCAGTGCACGAGAGGGTGCTGGCATAGAAGAGATGAAAGGCTGCTCAGCAGAAATATGCTGGGTAACGGATAGTTTTATTTGTGAAACCCTGATGTCGGTGCTCGTACAAGTGTGTGAGATGAATTTTGGGCTGCCGGGTACGGGCGCGGGGTACCGGTGTACCCATGCCGTTGGTGCGGGGCTGTGCCTGGCAGCAGAGGGCATCAGAGAGTTTCTGCAGCTTCCCCCGATGGCTTTCGAGCAAATGAGGCCGCAGGTTCTTCACCAAAATTAGCGGGTTTTTACCCTTTTTACATGTTGTGTTCTTTAGGATGCACTGGGTATATATTTCAGGAGCTGTACATGGAGAAATGCTGTTTATTTGAGGATGTGGTCCTGCTACTTAGTAAGAGGACTTGGTAATAATTCCTGATGGTTATAATATCATAGTAAAAAATAATTCTCATCAGATAATTGCTCAGTTGAAAAATTTCTTTGTACAAATACAGAAAAATAAAATGTTCCTTGTTACTTGAAGAAAGGAATCTTCTGTATTCAGCTCCTCAGCTTTCCTGCCTGCCTGCTATCTGCTGTGATCTGTGAGTTTACCTGGATCTGGTATCTTTAAAAGAAAAAAGTGGCATGTCAATAAAATCATCTAAAGAAAACCTTTTGATCTTTAATATTTAAGGCAGAACTACTGTGCTGACCTTTTCTCTTCCTCAAGCCATGTGTCATGGAGTTCTCTCGCTCCTTCCCCAGCCTGGTGGATTTTGGAACTTGTTAAGATAATTTGGGAGTGTGAAATGGCATAGAAAGATCTATGTGTACATCAGCCCCTCAGCTTCAGAGGCTGATGTGTGCATATTCTGTTAGGGCATTCATTTAACCTTTGCAAAAAAAAATGGCCTCAGGGAGGAAAAACCCCCATATTTACACTTCCATCTGTTTTGGAAGATTAAAATATTCTTTTTGCTCTGGGAGACTTCCAAGAGAGCAAGAACACAAAAGGAATCCATCTTGCTACCCTTTATTAGAGCATACCATGGTAAAGGAAGGTGGAGACACTGGAGGTGGGGTTTTAGGTATCATTTTTATCTCCTTTTTTCACCCACAGGCACTTTGCAGCTTCTATGATGTGAGTCATTATCTCTAGCAGCTCTTTGGTAAAGCCTTGCTACATTTCTTGTACAGTCAGAAGAAGTGTGAGCCTTCCTTTGCAAAATAAAACACTAGCAGGGAAATGGGAGGTGTGTAAGATGACTCTGGGATTTGGTATGGAGGAGTGAGATTTGGGATGCTTAGGCACAATGGATTGCAAGTTTGGCTTTGCGGTGAAGGGTAAGGTAAGGTTTTGTTTTCTTTGCAGAAGCTGATGTTCCTTTATCCTTGTGTGATTGGACATTTTGGGCTTTGCTTTAGTCATAGGACACGAGACTTGTGTGACAGTGAGGTCAAAATCTTGCTTCTCTTTGAGGAAAAACTCTTAATGGATGTTAGTACAGGCAGAAAGGTGAAACCCAGAAGGCTCGTGCTAAAATAAAGCCAGGGAGCAAACACAGCCAGGGTGTTCTGGAGCATTCCTTGTATTTGCTGTGCATTCTTATTGTACTTCTCCCTTCTTACTGTGCAGGGATGGGGAAAGTCACCGGGGGAATGGTTGTTGGGATAAAATGACAGTGCCTGTAAGAGCTTCTGCCTTAGAACATTGTTTTTACTGCTCTCCATAAAACTTGGTTAGAAGTATCTCTTTATTATTCTAATCTTCTTTATCTTCTTTAATGATGCATATTTTGGCAGTTTGTTTCCATTTTGAATCTGAAAGTGACTAAGCAAAACACTGGAATTTTAAAAAAAATTTGGAACTTTTTAAGCTCTGCTAAGTGCATGCACAGACAGTTTCTCTTAAGTGTTTAAATGATTCTGAAAAAACATTTTCAGGTTCACAGAATTTCCCCTTGTCAAGCATAACCTTCTTTTCAGCCCTGAGGCTCCCATAATTTTATGGAGACTCCTTTAGATGAGTGTTTTTGAGGATGATGTGTTACTGATGTGAGTTTGTACATGGTGGTTTTGCAGGCATGTTGTCTGTAAAAGCACTGTATTTCCACCAGAACAGCCTGCAGATTTCCCAGAGTGTCTGTGCAGAGCAGGTCAGTTCCCACAGCACTGAGTACCTGGGCACGTTCCTCTGTACCTGCCCACAGGTGGAGGGACCCCAGAGCAGGCAAACCCAGAGCCTCAGCCCTCCCAGACCCCAAGGCAGGCAAACCCAGAGCCCCAGCCCTGCCAGACCCCTGGGGAGGAGGGGGCCTGAGGTCTTGCACTGTTCTGGCAGCAATGTGAAGGGGTCGTTTGGGGGGTTGTTGGAACATTGAGCTTGTCTGACTCCGGAGCACAGGGAGGCAGTGCCTGCAGGGCTCATTTAGGATGCTGTTCCAGGTACACCTGCCCTGAGGAGAGTGCAGGCAGGCTGGATGGAGTGAGGGGGTGGGAAAAGGGCATGGATGTAGATTAACTGATAGCCGAATAGTGGTGCCCTCAAGAGCAGGGGAGGAACCAGATTGGGATGTGGCTTTGAGGGAGAGGCTTCTCTGCTTTCATGTTGGAGTGTGCTGGTATTTCTGTAGCCAGAATTACAGGGGCTGTTGATCAGTTCTCTCACGTATGTGAGGCAGAAAAGTGGCAGCACAAAGGGAATGGTTCTGTGTTTCTTACAGAAGCAAAATTATCTTGTGCAAGACTGTTCCAAAGAGATCCAGTCGGGCTATTTTGAAATGCAAAGTTTGCCTGCATGTGACAAGCCTGGCATTCACGCACTTGCATAACAAGTGTTACTAAATTTTATATGTGGGGAGGCGGTTTCAGCTTTTAAAATAAAAATAGAGCCATGTAGGCCTTAGTAGTTCCATTGTTCTTCCACGTGTGCCTGTGCTCTCCACCCCCTTCTTTTGGAGCTTAAAATAAGTAAATAATACATCACATCACTGGCAGAAGCTAGTTTGAGACCTGCTTTCAAAACTGTTTCAAAAGTATAGAGCAAATGTGATTCCAGACTCAAGTGAACAAATGGGGCACTCCTCCTGAGCCCCAGTTTCACAGTGCTCTAAAGTAAAGTGATTTTAAAAGGAGGCTGATCTTCCTTGAGATTTTTTGCTGGAGTTTTTAGTCATCAGAGCTTTTGTTGTCCTCCAGAAGAAGATCTGGAAGCTTGCCTTTTCATACTGAGATTCAAATGAAAGATGATAATTATATATCTACAGTTGCTTGAGCTTTAAGAAAATGACAAATACTGCAAGTTGGCAACACCATGGCAAATAACTAATTCTGGATGTCTGAGGGATTCCAGAGGTCAGGAAAAGGATTTCTTAAGCCTCAGATTGTTTTGATGGCTGTTGTTCTGCCAAACTGTCTTTGTACTAACTTGTGATTATTATAACTTTGATTATTAGCATAATTTTCTTAGGAGTCCCTTTTTTTTCTCCAGAGATCAGTTATGAGCTTCAAAGTTCTCCTGATCTTGGCAGGTGCTGATGTTTTCTTTAGGTTTTGGCCAGTCACGTTTGGCTAGATGAGATTTGGTGCTTTTAGTCATTTTTGATTTTGTAGCAAGGAGCATTTTAGATAGGTGTTCACTTCCCTTCACCCCCAGGCACTGGTATGATGATGGGCTCATTTCCCTTTTAAGCGCTACTTGGTCCTTTGAAATTTCCCATTTTTGCCCTAAATGTAGGTTTCTTATGCCCTGCAGCTGCCGTTGGATCCCCTCTTGGGCACAGCAGCCTTGCTGCATTGGGCAGCTCTCTGTCAGTCTGTCGTGTCCCTGTGTTGGTGTCCCTGTGCATGCAACACTGTTGGAGTTCTCCTCCTTTTAGTCAGCCCATTTCAGGGTGAGAATATCTGGCAGGTACAACTCCAGACTGATCTGAGTCTGCTTTCTGTGCTCAAAAGTTAGAATCATAGAACCATAGAATATGATGAGCTGGAATGGAGCCATCAGGATCATCGAGTCCCAGCTCCTGACCCTGCAAAGAACATCCCAAGAATCTCACCATGTGCCTGAGAGCATTGTCCAAACTCGCCTGATTGATTTGCTGGGGGGTTTTTGTGCTTTCAGTAGTGTCTCATTTATTATCGTCTTCTGTCACCTGAATCATCAGGATTTCCTTTCTTTAACCCATCTGCAGACACTGCTGTGAGACAGGAATCTGGTATTTTACTGCTTGTCTTAGTGTCTGTTTCATTCCAATTTGTGGTTAGGTTTTCCAGTGACTTTTAATGTATTCCATTCTTGTGCAAGTTTTCCTCAGTTTTACTGATTTTCATGTTTTGGTCTACTAGGTCTTCCTGTGTGACTTGTTTCATTCTCCCAGCAGCTGTATGGACTCCAGGAGTGCTGGCTGTGTTACCTGATCCCAGAGCAGAATCCAACAACTGAGGCTCTCCAGACCCCTGGGGTTCATCTGGAGCTGCTCACAGATTAGACTGCTTATTTGGTTGTTGGCATCTGAGCCCGATTCTAAGTAATAAGTTGTTAAAAGCTTTACAATACTTTTTATTTATTGACTTCCAACGATAAGAGCTGTAATATCAATCAGGTGCATTCTAGTCCCTCAGAGCTGCTGTCAGTGCAGTGTGAAGTGTCTGAGCCTCCTGTGCAGGCTCCATGCAGGGCTGTTCTGGGGCTGGCCACCCCCAGGGCTGTGTGAGACAGCTCCACTGGGCCGGTGTCAGCTTTCCCTGGGCTCCAGTCTCCCTCCAGCTACGTGTTTGTTTTAAGTAAACAAATGCATGGAAGTAAACAGTCTCAAATATCCAGTCATTTGGGTAAACTCCAGCTTCACCTTCAGCACAAGAGCTTGGCTGCATAGCTCAGTCTGACTCACTCTGTCCCGCTTTAAGAGCAGGCAGAGATGGCAGTAATTTCTTCAGTAAAGGCAGAATTTCCTTACTGAAACTAGTAATAAACGTAATTATTCTCTAGTTTTTAAAAATAGAAATAGATTTTAAAGAAATAATCTGTGCCACTTTCGCAGTTTTCGTTTTCTGTAGACAGAAGGTTCATCCAGGGTATTTCAGCACTAAAAAATTGTAGTATTTCTAAGGGTTCCTGAAAACAACATTGCCCAGGTGTGGGTTGATAACCCAAATCTGGGAGGATACCTGTAAATATTAGCGTGGTACATCAAGCAATTTAAAGTAGCATCAGCATTTCTTTGAAATCACAATGATGCTTTGCTTTCTTCTAAATCTTGGTGCTTAATTCTGAACATAACTGCAGTTGAAGTAAATGCACTTATGTGCATCTACTGATAGGAATAATCAGTCCAACAAGATGTCTTGTTTCCACCTTTGTGGCATTTTATACTCGATACATGGAGCAGCCAGTATAATAAATGTGCAATGCTGATTTTTCTGTAGTGATGCTGTCCCAAATAGTTCCTTAAATTCAAGAAGTATCAGCATTTGAATGACTTGGTTGGTAAATCTGGGTGTCTGGTGGTTTTGTGAGTGCCTCTTGTTGATGCTTTCAAGAAGTCTTGGATCATTGTCCAGCTGAGTGTGCTGCAGCCTTGAGAGGGAAGCACCAGAGCAGGTCAGGGTCCTGGTTTTACTCAGTCACTCATTTCCTCCCTTCAAGCAGAGACTTGGCTCCTGTTCCACTTCTGACATTGTACCTGTGTGAAGTTCACCTGTTCTGCAGGATGCTCTTTGTCCCAGTCTAGAACACAGAGCCATGGAATGGTTTGTGTTGGAAGGGGCCTTAAAGATCACCCAGTTCCACCCTGTGCTGTGGGCAGGAGCAGCTTCCACTGGAGCAGGTTCCTCTCTGCCCTGTGTGTCTGAATCACTGCTGGTACTGTGCAGCTTGATTTTATGGTTCAAAACAGTTATAACCACTGCTTCAGAATACTTGCTGTCAGCCTCCAGGGGTGAGTGGTGGCCAAGCCCCACAGCTCCCATTTTCCCCTGACTTCTTTCAGTGGAGTGCTGTGGGCAGGAGCTGTGTGGGAGCAGGAGTTCTTGGCCCAGCAGGGACAGAGCTGCAGGGAGTGATCTCTGCTCTTATGGGCAGGGTTTAACTGAGCTCATTGTTAATGTGTCAGTAGCTTGCTAGAGTTCTGAGCTTTCACTGAAGACAATTCCCCTAGAAGTATTTGGAGGTGCTGTTGTTACCCAGTTCCATGACAAATTCCTTCTGCAGTGCTTTCTGGCTGTACAATTGTAGGCCATTAAATCTGATGTTTTCTTTTGCAGTGACCCATATGTGAAACTTTCCTTGTATGTAGCAGATGAGAACAGAGAACTTGCTCTTGTGCAGACAAAAACCATCAAAAAGGTATGTATATACTCTTCAATTCGTTGGCTTTGGAAGGATTAAGAACACTGGAACACTACTGTATAACATAGTGCAGCACTAATTAAAATCATTACATGCATGTGTAGCAACTGGATAATGTGGTTTTCTCCACACCAAAATCAGAGAACAGGTGCCTGCACCTCAGTGTGTCTGGCCTGGAGACAGCACCTAACGTGTTGCATGTTGTTCCCTAGAGCTTGGCTTATCAAATCCCACTGCATCATCCACAGGTTCTTTTTTCAAATTCATATTTCTTTGAAAGACATGACTGAAATAAAGGACTGAGAAATTCTGCTTTAATTATCATTTATCTGACTTTTAGAAAAAATGATCATTCTCTTCAAAGTTTCCATTTTCAAAATATTTTCCTAATATGGGAATTTAAAACAACCCGATGACAGAAGATGTGCTGTAAGAAAAGCCTGGGACTTCTTACATTTTTAATGAAAACCAAAAGTTTTATTTGAGTTTTTTTATTTACTTTGAGTTTTATTTCATTTCTCTATTTTAGTTCACACAAATTTCCACTGAGGGATATTTGTCATTATCAGGATCCTAAGATTTTGTAAGGATAGTTTTTTTATTTTGCTGGCTTTGGTGGCAGAGAGGAAAGTAGTCATAAACTGTATGAAAAGTAAGGGAAAATAATGAGTTGTCATTCTTTACGGAGGTATTTAGAATCAACAGGGGTTCAGTTGAAATCGTTGCTGAAAAACAAAATAATGAGGAGAATTTTGTTCTTGAAAACACGAACTGGAATGATGCAGTTCTAAAATCAGGACATCGGGTGTCATGAGAAAGCCAATGTGCAATCCTGGAGGTGTGGAAGATCCAAGCAGAGCTGTCCCAGAACCAGGGCATGTTTGATGTGGTAAAGGGATTTTTCAAAGACTTCCTGGTGAGCTGTTGGTGCTTGTTTCATTCCCAGGACTGCATCTGCTGATTTGCACTGTTTCTTCTTTCTCACTGTCAGTTAAAGCCCAGACGTTCTCAGTCATTTCTGTAACAGTGCTATTAACTCATATGTTGAAAAGTTCTAGTTGGTAATTTCTGCTTGGAATTTTTGAATTTCATCTCAAGGCAGAGTTCTCCCTGTGCAAGTTGCAATCCTCTCTCTGTTTTGTAAACAGCAAATATCATTAGCATATCTCAATTTTGAGTTAAAATCATTAATAAAAAATACTGAGTACAGCGAATCCAAGGAATGAATGACTGGCAGTTACCTCCCTCAGCTCCGTATCTAACCCTTCACAAGTTTCTCATTTTTCTCCTCAGTTTTGTGTTCCTCAGTTGAATGGGTACCTTTGTGCAGCACTGCTTTTGGGAAAGCAGAAGGAGCTGCAGTGTCCCCTTTTTATTCTCTTTTTCCATGAGCTGTGCCATTGTGTGATGTGTGTCCTGCTGCCCAGCTGGACTGTGCCTCTGGAAGTGCTTCATGGCAGCCAAAGGGGTTAAATGCACATCGTTTGTTTACTCTGAAAAACAAAGTTTCCAGGAGAATGTCAGCTTCATGTGCCATGACCTACCCTAGCTGAGCTTGGGAGGCTTTTTGTTTCAGTTTATCTCCCTCCATAGTTAATCCAGCTGGAAGGTTTGATGAATGCTTTGTGCTTTGTTTTGGAGCTCTCTTTGGAATGACCTGCTGAAAAGGTTCTCTCTGAAGCAGGGAAAGCTGCATTTGCTGTTTGCTGGCTTCTGATTCTGTAACATGGTCAGTGTGTTTTTTACATTCCTGCTGGAATTTAAAAGTTCAGATGAAGATTATCCACTTCCTTCAGTTTCTTCACCTTGACTGCACTGAACTCCAAAGTCTTCTACCTTTCCCATATGGAATATTAAAAATCATTTTCAGTCTCTGAGAATGCCCAGTCTCCCCATCGAGCTCCAGTGTTCAGCAGCATCATTTCTCTCCGTGTCCTCCTTTTCTGTGTAGTGTTGAAAACCCTTTCTCAATACCTGAGGAAGGTCTTGCTCAGCTTGACTCCTGGCAGTCCTTTGTGTGTGCAACACTTGCCCTTTTTTTAGGATGTAGCTGTTTTTGGGGTTGTTTTGTAATTGTTTCCCTGCTCATGTCCTGTTCGGAGCTATTGCTGCAATTCCTTCTTTGCTGGCACTCAGATGTTTGCACTGCTTGACTTGGCCCACTAAGAGTGAGACCTGTAAAGGTGGAAGAAATTTCTGTGAGTTACCAGGCATTTACCAAAGATTCTGCAGCCTCATCCATCAGATTTCCTCGAGCTCTGTGGTTAAGCAGCATTGGGAATTAATGGAATGTCAATGGGCAGTAGTGCCTCAAAACAAATGTTAGGCCCGTTCTTTGTTTGGTCAATTGTGTGTGCCCTCTCTAGCCAACAGCAGTAGCATTTGATGAATACAAATGTTAAAAGGTAACATTGTTTTCCTTACTGCTTCACTTTAATGTATTTTTTACTGAATACATTGTACTCCTTCAGGGAAAAAAGCTGAGAGTTTCTCAGCGCCCACAAGCCCATCCCTGCCCTTGCCCTCGTTGATTCACCTGCCCTTGACAGTGGTCTTTTCTTTCAGGAAGCATTTCCTGCTCTGCCATGAGCTCCTGTATTGCCACTTTGTAGAGGGATGCAGTGTAGTCAGCCCCCATGTCCTGCACATGAGGAATCTGTTGCATCTCTAGCAAGGAGTAAGATGAACAGCCAAGATTCCCCTTCTCTGCTAGAACAGAATTCTTGTGGGTGTAAAGGCAATTTTTCCTGTCAGCTCTGCCCATAAATCTCTGCTGTGTGAGAGCATGAGGGAATGATTTGGCAAGAGCACAAAAACATTGGACATATTGTCCAATTGTTTTTATCCTTACCCAAGCTTGAATTGTCTAAATTACTGTTTGTAGTTCTCATCTCTTTTATCAGTTTATTATGTCACGCTTGAGCTCACTTCAGCTTGCAGTCCAGATGCACGTTTATTCTATGCATTTTAGTCAGGTTGTTAAAATTACAATCCTTGAGCTGGGAGAAGATTGGAAGAATATCTTAACCTATTCCAAGGAATAACCTTTTCTTTTTGTTTTTGGGGGATATTTTATTTTTCTGTTTATTTCACAGTATAAATCTGAGCATATTTTGTAGCCCTAAAGTTATTACCTTTGTGTTTAAAAAATACTTTTATTTTCACCTGGGTTTAAATGAGTCTTGAGAAGGAAATATCTTGAAGTTTTATTTCTATAGATTCTCAATGATTTGTCTTTTAATCATCAAATTCTATTTATATTTAATGTCTATTTTAGGATTATCTGACTCAATTGTCCTCCCACATTTGGTTTACTCAATAGAGAATTTTTAGATGGATAATATATTTTTCAGTAACATTTATTACATGCTTTTCTTTCTAGAAAACTGTCACTTGCATGATTGTTTTTATAATTGCATACCAGAATACTTAAAGAAACGTTAGTATGTAAATATTGTTATTTCTTTTACAGACACTGAACCCTAAATGGAATGAAGAGTTTTACTTTAGAGTAAGTTTCTCTTTATTTGCAGTCTTTAGCCTCAGCTTCATGGGGAATGCTGACTGGGACACATGCACCAAACAGCTCTTCTGGGGTTTGCAGCTGAGTAATACAGGCCTAAAATCTCAGGAAAAGGAAATTCACAACACTGCTGCAAAACCTCTGGTGTAGTTCATAGATGCTCTGTTAAAACATCTTGAAAGTTCTCAGCAATTATGGGGCCTATTAAGTAATTTACACCCTATTTTATGTGTCCCAGTTCTCTGATTTTCTCAGAACTGGTAAGTCCATCTCCAGCCCACAGAATTATCAATGCATTGTGGTATATTATTTCTAAATTTCCTTAATTAAACGTGCTGGTCATAGTAACGTGGCTTGCAAAGCTTTTCTGAATGTATCAACTAGATTAAACGCTATAAAACTTGTTAACAGCAGTTGTTTTGTCTTTCTGACAGAGTTTTTTTTATGTTTGATTTTGTCCTTTTAAATGTTGGCAGTCTTTCTGCTTCAATTTAAGTAAATCATTTTCTGGAGGTGTATTTGCTGCTTTCAGGTGTTGGGTGTTCCAAGGTTGTGTATGCTAAATGGGCTAGAGATGGTGAGAGCTGGACAGTCAGAAACATATCTGAATGTGAAATGCTGAGGAAATGCAGCAAAACTCTTGGTCCTCATAAATCAGTCAGTCTGTCAGGGAGCCCTGACAGTCTGTCCAGGCTGGAACAGGAGTCCTGGGAGGGAAATGCAGTAACTGCACATAAAAGCTTTCATGTCAACTGCCAGGCTCTTCCCACTTGCAGGAAGGTTCTGGTGCTCCAGTTTAAGTAAAGATTTCCATTAGACCTGTTAGTGCTGTCCTGCTTACCTTGGGTTGATTGCTGCCTGAGCTAGTACCCAGACACTGTTGTTGTCCAGCTGCTGAACTTGTATTTCCCACAGGTGAACCCGAGCAACCATCGGCTCCTGTTCGAGGTGTTTGATGAGAACAGACTGGTGAGTGCCTGTCTTGGTTGTGTTACACTGCTCACAAGGCTCTGTGTGCCTGACAGAAATCCAGCACAGCTTAAAGGTGCCTTTAGTCTGTTGTTTCGGTGAGTGTGCCGAGAAACACAAATAGATGTGTAAAAACCATTTGAGTTTGGGACTAATAGGACACTGAAGTGTGGCCCCTCTGGGTCCTCATCCAGTCCTCTGACAGTGAAACCCTCACTCGGTCCCTCTGTAGGTCTCTCCACTTCAAACCAATAAAGTCCTGACCTTTTAAATCCCTGATTAAGCAGCTGCTTCAGTCCCTGATCATTTCAATGTCCCTTTCCAGCCCTTTAATGCTTCTGCATCTTGCTCTGGGAGGTGGTTCCCAGAGCTGCACCTTGTGCACACAGTGCCTGTGTGAAGGTTTGAGGTCATGGCAGAATGATGCTCTGTTGGCTTTCAGCTCTCTGCCTCACAGTGCTCACATGTTGGGTTTGGTCTTTGGCTGATGCAGTAGCTCTTCTGGAGGAGGCTCTCACCATCTGACTGCTGCTAGCTTCTGTTGTAGTTATGATCCATGGAAAAGTGACAGCGTCCCTCTGTACATGCAGGGCTAAATGTGCCAGTGCAGTGGCACACTGGTGGGTGGCTCTTGGGGGTTTGCTTTTTGAACACTGTAACACCATCGCTCTGTTCATGAGATCAGGAATTAACATTTTCTGGGCTGGGGACAGTACAGCCTTTACCAAACTTGTTTAATTTGTGAAAATTAGGAACAGAGTTGCAAAGATACTTTCATTTAAAAAAAGACAGTGTAGAAGCATCTGTCTTCAACAAATAGGTTCTTTCCTTCTATCTTCCTAATAAATAAAGAGCAAAGGAAACCACAGAAGCTGTAGTCTGGAGAGAAAGAGGACTTGGCAGCTGAATGACTGGATCTTTCCTCAGGAGGAAGTAAATATGTGAACCAGTGGCACTGTGCCTCTCCAGTGTGCTGACCAGGAGCATGTTTATTTGTATATAATGATCATAATGACCACTTGCACTTTTCAACAGCCATGTGCCATTGGAATGCAAAGATGCCACAGGAACAGAGAGGTAGGTTAGAGAAGAAACTCATATGCAGTGACAGCTAGGAAATGACAGGTTTGGAATACTCATTTCAGACACATTGCTTTGGATTTTCAAGTTTGGGTGTGCAGGACTGGCCTTACCCTGGCAGTTTCAGCACTTTTTATTGTGGAATCAATTTTTGTGTATTCTCCTTCTGGTCCTACCTCCGAAGTCAGTCTGTCCTTGAGCTTGGAACCTCCTGCCAAGGCAGCAGCTGGGGTTAGGAGCCATGGCTTTCCTTGCAGGAGGTCTATGGCAAGGTGACTATTTTCGGAGTTTTGGAGTGGCAGGTTTTCCTCAGGTTGTGAGGAGAACACTGAACTGATTATTTTGGCTTTTTTCTCACATATTTATTGTCAATACTTAAAATGGCCTTTATTGGAAGGACTTTGTTCCTTCTTAGTCCCAAATTGCCAAAGTGCATTCTGTCTCTGCAGGTGTCCTTGCCTTTCTATTCCCCAATCTCAACAGAGTAAATGTGATGCAGCTTCATTTTGGGTGCAGAGACCACGTTCTTGAGTAATGTGTTTTAGCTGAAAGATAAGATAAAATAATACCAACACCTGTGCTTCTACAAGGCAGTCTCTAGGACCATTGCTGTGTGGAAGCTGTTCACATTTTTGTTGTGTCTATAATCCACATAAACAATGTGGGGCTATGCTGGCTGCTGGCAGTTTGATCAGTTGGAGCTGCCATTGCTCTTGGGATTGGTAATCTTCTGGCTTTTGAAAGCAAGCTGCTTGCAAGCAGAGTTCAGATGTGTAGGCAGAGGACTGACCCGCCACACACAGGTTTTCAGAGCTGTTGACAAGATTTAGCCTTTCCAGTTCTCCCAGGGAACAGCTGTCCAGGCCCTGAGATGGAGCTGCACTTCTGCTTAACCAGAGTTTCTTTTCTGGTGTGTGCACCCTTCACTGAGAGTGCCCCCAGGGCACTGAGTATCTTTGTTGCAGCAAAGCCGATTGAGGGTGCTTGGTTCCCGTTCTGGTGTATCCTGCCTGCTTGTCCTGTTCTTGTGGCTCTTAGAGGGTGTAACTGTACTCCTGCTGGCAGTGCCACGTGTGCTGGCATTGCTGACTCCCTGCTGCAGGCAGCCAGGAGCAGGCAGTTCTGTGCAGGCTCTGGGACAAATCAGTACAAACGGACATGCAACACCCAGCTCTGCTTTTCCCTCACCTGTACTGCCTGGTAAATCTGGAAAAGGAGCTTTGTGTCTTGCTGTCCTGCCTATTTCTGCTGCTTTTACTGTGTGAGAGATCTCTGCCATATGTGCAATTGTTTTGTTTGTAATTTGTACTTACTCAAAGGGGAGTGCAGCTTATATTGCTGTTGGGGTTTTTAAAGGCAAAAGTTTGTTGCTTAATTGTGTTATGAGCATGGTTAAAATTGAAAGCGTAACCATGTTATATTTATTTCTGTTCTGCCATGACAGCCCAGAGCTGTAACACACCAAAATGTTATGCTTGAAAGAATTTTCCTCATTTGCATGTGGTGTTGACTTAAACTTTTAACACAAAATGGAAGTGGTTTTGTCGTAGTTACATTTTTCTGCGAGCGCTTTCTCCAAGCGTGCCCTGTGAGTCTGATGTGCTTTAGATTTATGGCAGTGCTGAGTGTATTCGCTGCCTCAGTCAGCTGCGAGAGCTCTCCCGCTGGGGCCACTCCTCCCTGATGGAAAAGGAGCAGCTGGGAAGGTGCTGTTTCAGGCTCTTGCTGGCATTAAAAAAAAAAAAAAAAGGAAAAAACAAACTCCTCACACACTTACATTGGAGAGGGGGAACCAGGCCACGTGACTCCCACCATCCTACCCTATGTCACCGTGTGTGTAGGAGCGCTGACTGCTCCTGCCCAATCATGCCTGGAATGCTGCTTGCCACTTGGGCTATTTCTGCTATCTGTCGCTCCCAGGGCTGCAGTGCTAACCGTTTGGCACATGGGACACTTTTTCTCGGAGTTTATGTCTTTGGTTTTTAACTTCTGGCAGTGCCTGAATTGTTGCTGTTCTCCCTCTCCTTTTCTCCTCTCTGTAAAACCATGGCCCATCGGCTGCGGTTTCACTTTGGCTCTGGGAGAAGCAACACAGCCCCCGAGTCGGGGATCCTTTCCCAGGAGAGAGAAGATGACTTTTTCATGGCGTTCCACACGTTGCCAAGGAGAAGCAGCCCTCACGCGTTGTCGCGGCGCGGGGCGGATTGTGGCGCCGATGGAGACTTGCCCCAGGAGGGCTCCCTGAAGAGGAGCACATCCATGTTCATCCCGCAGCTGCTGAGCGGCCTCGCCCCGCGCCCCACCAGGAGCTCGTCCATGCAGATCTCGCTGCAGCGCAAAGCTGCCGACGGCTGCGCGGCCCTGGAGTGTCCGCAGGAGACACCCTCCTGTCAGCTCTCTGACTTCGGGGAGCCTTGTGCAGCCTCTGTTGAAAACCACTCTTCTCCACAGGTCACTCCTGAGCTCTCTTCGCCCCGGCTGACCGAAGAGTTAGGGCAGCAGGCGGATGGAACTGTTTGCTGTAACCATAGAGTATATTGTAGTGTTCCTACCAATAACCAGAGTGAGGAGGCTCTGCTGACTGCCCAGCGAGAAGAGGCGACCAAAGCTTCAGGTTTAAACATAAGTGGTGTGAGGATTCAGCATCGGGCCTCGAGTGCAGATGTGCCTCAAGTTACTCTACTTCCCTTTGGTCCTGAGGCTCCAGATAGTGCTCCCAGCCCTGAACCCCGGCGCTGGTCCTTGCAGCATGTGCCAGACCTGGCGGCAAACTCAGGGAAAAAGTTCTTTGTTCTCCAGTTACAGCAGCCACAGACGAGTGGTACAGGCGCAGGAGGTGGAGGTAACTTTGGCTTTACTGGAACCAAAGGGGACAGGTTGGTCAGGTACCCTCGGATACGGCTGGAAAGGAGTACTTCCTACCCTGTCCAGCCACCAGCAGAAGGAATTAGCCCCACAGGTGATGGGCTGAATTCGGAACTGCCTGGAAACAGCAGGAACAGGGCAGAAATACCTAGAAGCAATTCAGTAGAGCGGATGCCTCAAGGGCAAGGATGCTTGTTTAAGATCAGACCAGATCAAAACATGAGGCAGCAGCACTTCAGGATCCTTGTGACACGTGGGCCTGAAGAACAAAGTCAGGGTGTTGGTAAGGAGGGTCGTGGCAGCCCTGGCCCTACAGCAGCCGGCCCCGCAGTAAGTACGATGCTGAGTGTGCTGTGCTGGGAACGTGTGTGTGCTGGTAAAACACAGATTGCCTTACAAAGGCTGCCACCCTGGAGCCAACTGCAGCACGTCCATTGTCTGTGCTGGAATGTTCTGCATTGCTGTGGAGCAAGCCACGAATCATCATCTTTATTTCTAGTCTAATGTAACTTCTCTCTCAGTTATGATTACATCCAGTGTAATATTTTCAGATCTTACTGTCACATGTTTCTTAATTCGCTCTTACGTCAGCTGGAAAGATTTTTTAAAATCAGAGCATTCAAATAGCAAATTAAGCGTTCCTGTTAGTTTAGTTGGCTGAGACCTTGCTGCATGAAGAACTCTTCATGCACTCTGGTATTAAAAACAAATACTTTGGCACTTTCTAAGTGTAATGGACACGTGTACCTCTACACACTTTAAAAATGCGTATTGTAATGAAGTCATTGTTAAGACTGTGGGAATCAGGGTAGTTTCAATCAAAATACTGGCTTAGTTAAGGTACCAGGAAGTCTGGGGAAAAAATAATCTTCGTTATAGTAATTTTTCTTTCCTACTTCTGGAAGTGAAAAACATGTCATGCTTTTTGTATACCATAAGTCCTGTGCAAGTGCACAGCTCAGTTAACAGTCTCATTGTTTGGATTTGCCTTGATTTGGCTTTAGGATGGCAAAATCAATCTTTTGGGTTTGCTTGGTTACAGTGGGTGAGGATTGATGGTTGATGCTTTTCAGGCACTTTTTCAAAGCCCAAAGTAGGAAGGAAACCGAAGGGTTTAGATTAGTCATTTGCTTAAATTGCTTTGCTGTGCAATCCAACACGGCCCACTCGAGTTCCCAGCTCATGGATGCTGTATTTAGCATAGCGAGCTCTGCCTCCAGCTGTGGCATGGTGGCTGAGGAGATCTCAGGCTCCACAGCTCCTGGGCTCTCAGGCACTGAAATGCAGCACAGGGACAGCTGCTCCCTGCAGCAAGGCCAGGGGTTACTCTGCAGCTTTCCCCTGGAACAGCTTATAGGCTCTGTGTTTTCCAACCTTCTTTAGAGCTCTTCAAAGAGTAAAATAAAAAGAAATCCTTTTCTGGTACAGGTTTGGTTCCAGGACACGTAAGGGAGCAGAAAAAAGTATGTCTGATTTTTCCTTTCTTCTTTATTATCCGTTCCTCCTTTCCAAGATCAGCTGTTGATGGAGATCCACCACAGCCAGGTCCAAAAGTAGCTGTGGGATGTCAGACCTAGCACAGAGGCAGCAGAGGTTGGCAGAGATGTGCCCTGGGGTCTGTGCAGCAGTTCTGTTCTCGTTTTCCTAAAGGATCTCCCCCTGAAGTAACAATTCCCATCCCAAAGACGTGCTTCGGTGTTCCAGAGGGGAAGGAGGAAATCTGTTGCTCTGTGTTCTTGGTTTGAGTGACCATGAGGAATGGGCTGAGACAGCCATGCAGCGTTTCAGGCACAGAGGCTCTCAGCCCCCATGGCACTGCATCCTGCAGGGCAGAAACTCTCAAAGGAAAAGAACTCACTGAAACTTAAACCTTTTTTTGTGGTGTTTCTCGTCTTTGTAGTAAATCCAGGAATACTGTGGGTAGAGGTGATGGACTGGGCAGGATGCCATGCGAAGTGTGGAGAATGGAAGTGTTTTGGTGCAAGTATTTTGTTGCATTTTTTGACCACAGAACATTCTTTGTTAAGGTGCCATTTTAAATCTGTACCACAGAAATTTGTTTGAAAGATCTATGATGTGAGTGAGGGAGTGCCCGACATATCTGATCTCTTAAACTGAGGGGAGAGGTTGATAGTGTGAAAAAAAAATAATTGTGGTGTGTCCCAGTGCAAGAAGTTTGTGTGCATGTGATTGATATAGGGCCGGGGCTGGAGCAGCAGCTGCTGCAGCCTGATTTATCTCAGTGCAAACATCCGAGCGGGCGTCTGCAGTCCTGCTGCTCCGAGTGCTCGTGACCTTCCAAATATCTGCTCTTCTACACAAGTGCTTTGCGACAGGCAGGATGTCTTTCATTACCAGACACACTAAAATATTAAGTGAAGGCTGAGCTTATGTCAAACTGTGAAAAATTTTATTTGGAAGCCTTGTTGCAAATTCTTTTGCCTGCTCTGACACTTTATATGCCATGCAATAGAATGTCTGTGCACTGTGCATATCCCACATACTGCTGTTGTTTATCATTGGGGGTGTGAGTGCAGAGCTGGATTTGTGGGAAACACTTCAAAAATGTATTGGACAACTGTTGGAGAGAGCTGACAAAGGCATCTTTGTGAGCAAAATACAACGTGCCCTAACAAAGTGTTGCAGGAGTAGGACTGAATTATATTTAGTAAACAAACAGAAGCAGCACCTCTGGGTTCTGCAAGCCTGCATTTCTCACAGCTCAGCTCTTCCTCTCCTTTCTTAGAAATCATTTTAGAATAAATTTTGTTATGAAAGCACAGAGCTCCGTGGCCTCCTCTGGACCCACTCCAACAGGTGCACATCTCTCTTTCCCTAAGAGCCCTAACCTGGATGCAGTCCTCCAGCTCTTCCTTCTGTCAATGTGTCCCTTCCAGGCCAGCTGGATTGGCACAGCTCACCCGCACTCTGGCGTTATGGGGAGGCAGGTGTGTGCCAGGTACTGGACACCTTCCAGGGGAGTTTCCTCCTCAGAGCTGCACAGGACTGATGCAGCTCAAGGCCTTTTCCTTCTGCACTGTACATCTGAGCTTACAGTCCTGCTTCAGGGGGTGCTGCCTGGACTCTAACGGCATTTCTAGAGAATAATTCATGTGGCCTTAGTTGGAGGTTTAAATGGCTCAAATGAATAGTGCTGTGAATTTCCTGGCTCTCCACTTGCTCTGCAAGGAGTGCCCATGGCCATCTGGGAAGCCTCTGCTCTTTGCAGATAAGGGCTTTGTTGACAGCTGCAGGTAGAGGACGATGAATTCCATTTCTTGGATCTCTTTAGCTTTTATGCTAAGGTCAAAATCAGTTCTCTCTTCAACAAGAAATCATCTGCCCCCCTTTTTAATTCTAGTGTCCATCAGCTTGCAGGTCTGTTCTGAAGCACTCTGGCTGTTGGGGAGGGGGCAGATGGGCACGCTCAAACCTGGGCAGAACAGGAGCTGGTTTTCAAGGCAGGAAGTACCCAGGACCTGAATAAATTTTTTTTCTTCCCCCCCCGTGGGTGGAGGACAAATGGCAAATGGTATAAATTAGCTTGCAGAATTAAGAAACTCATCTGTAATTTTTAGTCAAGGTTTCAGAGAGTCAAGAACTGGCAGTGCTGTCTTTTAACCTCATCCCTCCACATTCCCAGAGCTCCCTGGGATTCAGAATTTTGTGTCAGGGATTTTTCTTTTTCTCCCTGAAAACTGTATCTTATTGGTATTTCTCTGTGAAGAAATCAGAATAAAACTTCGAGCAGCAGAGATGGAAATAGTATCACTTTTTAAAATAGCAGTAATAAACTCTTTGCTCCTGCATGGAAAATGTGCATGTGAGTTTGGGTACACAGCAATCTCTAAAGTGGAGAATTTATAATGGAAATGCTGACACGGGTTGAATGCTGCAGGTGTCAGCCAGAGCTGCCTTGGTGCAGATCTAACCACAGAAAATTACAGATAAGAAGCCAGGGAGG
This sequence comes from Sturnus vulgaris, assembly GCF_052056855.1. Classification (NCBI taxonomy): domain Eukaryota; kingdom Metazoa; phylum Chordata; class Aves; order Passeriformes; family Sturnidae; genus Sturnus; species Sturnus vulgaris. The sequence continues at coordinate 82,093,722 of NC_142283.1, forward strand.
GCTGATTGCTTTTTGTGCTGCTCAGCTGCTTTTCTGTTTGAGAAAAGCTGTCAAGTAATGATGAGTTTCAGAATGTGCATGTTTTGTACACATAAACAGAACAGAAGTTCTGCACGTAGACTGAAGTTTTTAGTTCAGCAGCTATTCCAAAATGAAATCTACCCTGTTTAGTTAGTTTCCGGATTAAATCTCATTGTAAAATATATTACTGCATCTCTTCATCTGAAGTCCCATGCTTTTATCCGTCTTTTCCTCTACCAGGATGGCACTGTGAGCTCCCAAAAGTCAGCAGTTATGTGCAGAAAAATAAATTAATTAAATCAGCATGTTTTTTTGTCTCCAAAAGGAATGAAAAAGTTAAAAGGGTGTGTAGGAGAAGCTTCCAGAGCTGAAGGCAAAGGAGTGAGATGTGTTGTTCAAATAAAATAAAAATTGCACTATGTGCTGTGGCGTGAGTCCAGAGCTGTCAGTGCTTTGGTGGAAAGCTGCAGCTTCCCTTTCAGCCTGGGTTGGAAATAAATTTCCAGGCTGTATTTTATGGATTGTAGAAAATAATTTTTACAACTTTGTTGTAAGTTGGGAGTTTATCTTCAGTGAGAGAGATTCAGCTCTGCATGTCCGTGGCCTGAGATGATTGTCAGCTTTGTCTCAAGTGCTGTCATTCATCCCTTGGAAAAAGGGGAAAGGAAGACCCAGACCCCTGTGAGCTGCAAGCTGAGCTTTGTGTGACCATGCTGTGTGGGAAGGGGTTGTGCAGGAGTGCTGCCAAAGGAAGGGGATGTGCTCAGGGTGCTTGTGCCTCTGGAAGGACAGTGTGTGCTTCCAAAGGCTTGTTTCTATTTGCATGGCAGCCACGGGGGAAGGAAAACCTGCAGATCCATCTGTGTTTTCCTGGTGTTCCTGGGGCTGGTACCCCTTTGCAAAGGCAGGCTTTATTGCTTCTGTACTGAGTGTCTGCTTGATCCTTTGAATTGCATTGGGAAGAGTGCTGAGGATTTTCTCCTGATTCCAGGATGAACAGTACTGTGAGATTATTGTTCAGCAAGCACCACCTCAAAGATCTTTTAAGACTAACCTTCTGATCATTAATTTTAGAAAACAAATCTGATGCTGACTCTTATTGCTTCTGTCTTTTACCATGTGTCCATCGAATAGTCAGTGTCTCCTCCTTTCTGTCCTTTTTGCTCACCAGTCAGTCGTGCAGTCACACCTACAGCATTAAAAAAGAACAGGTAAAGTGAGAAATATTAGGAATTACACTGCAAGTAGTTTAAAATGTAATTAATTATTAGCTTGGGTGTTATCCAGGGCCTAAATATACTTTTGTGAGTCAGCTCTGTGCATAAAAATTGCATAATGAAATAAATTATATTTCCATTTTCGAGCAGTTGCCTTGTCTCTGATGTGAGGCTGGGTACCAGCAATTTCTGAAAGGGTTTAGTAACGCATGAAGTATGAAAAACAGGTTTTCAGTCATCAGTTAATTTTTGGTGACGTTATTTGAGGTCTATTATATGTTTTTAATTTACTGTGTAAAAATACCTGATCTTAACTGAGCAAGTGAAATACAGGGAGGTTTTTTTTGTTGTTTGCAAATGTGGGGAATGGCATGCTGGCTGAGTAGGGAAAACCTTCCAGGAACCATTTCACTGTGGGAACTGGTCTTAATAGATTTGTTTTGGTCTGATGTCACCATTTTTAATATCTTTTTGGCCTTGCAGCAGCGCCTTAATGCACATGTCTTAAAGGAAAGCAAACCTTATCTGCTTTATATTTAGTGAGAGAATTGAAATCAGTCTACTCTTGCTCTTGCTGATCCTTGGGTTTTAGCTTTTTTCATTGCCATCCCCCCAGTAAGCCTCGAAGTGCTTTTTCCCTTCGGGAATTAGCATTGCATTTTGCTGGGGTTTGGGGTATTTTGTTGTCCCTTAACTAAAGTTCGGTTAAAAAGAGGAGGGAGAGAAGGGTTTCTGTAAGGGCTTGTCCCTGTCTAAGCTTCTAAATCCTGTGAACTCAGGCTAATTAACCAACTGCCCAACTTTCACCAGCCTGTATGTAAGAATGTGAAATACTTTGCTGTGCCATTGAATAGATGCATCTTTATCCCCCGTAGGACCCAGTCTGTCTGAAATGCCTGACCTGTTGCTTGGCACTGCTCTGCAGCAGCAATGGCTGGGACAGTCCCTCGTGGCCCCAGGTGCCAAGCTGGCTGTGCTGGGCACTGTTTGTGTCTCCAGTGAGCTCCAGAGGGCCTGGCTGGGCAGGTGACATCACTTGGGTTCCTTGTGCCAGGTGCAGCCAAAACAGATGCGGGAAGAGGAGGGAGGAAGGAATGCGGAGCTGCCGGTCAGCAGTGCCAGCTCCATTCTCCACGGGGCTTCTGTGGGACTTGGCACCGTGTGTTCCCCTCCCAGCACAGGCAGCCTCCTGCCCCGGCTTCCTGGCAGCTTGGAGCTGGCCACAGCTTTTCCTTGCCTTTTGTTCTGCTCCCACATTTAATGGGGATTGGCAGTTCTGACCAGACGTTTGCGGCCAATAGTGCTGGAGTTCTGGCCGTTCTGGTTTTTGCTCTAATCAAATCATTGTGCAGAATTCCTGAATACAAACAAAATTTAAAAAAAAAAAAAAAAAATGTGTGCAACAAACTTTCCAAGCTTTTTTCTGTGGTCTTGATTTTTCACCCAGAGAGTTCATATTACCAGTTACCCACTGGATTTTCAGCTGACTGCAATTTAAATTATGCACCATAAAAAATCTGGCACTAAATATTAGTGACTGATCCCCATGAACTAGTCAATATAATCTTGGCTCTCCTTTCTGTTACAAACAAATGTGTTTTTTCTATCCTTGAAAATTGAGCAAGTGTGAAGGTTCTTGGTCTCAGCAAGGAACAAGTGCTTGAAGATGTGTAGGTGTAAATGCTGATTAATTTACAGAAGTTAGGAGTAGTTATGTCCACTAATTAGCATGTTGGGAGCCTAAGCGTGAAGTACCTTAGTGTTCCCTCTGGTCAGTGCACAGCCATGTTTCCACCCAGGATTCTGATTATTACCCTGCAGAATGCAGTTTTGTGTCACAGAAAAGTGACCTTTAGAACTCTTACAGTGGATCTTGCTTTTTTCCATAACATTGGGAAAATCATTAAAGCAGAAATATGATGTTATGCATTTCCAGGCCTAATGCCTTCTTGAGTGTAAGTGCTGCTGGGATCAGGCAGTTGAAAGAACGCACTTAGTACCTTTGGAAGATTCAGGCTGAATAAATGTCAGCGTGCCTTCCCTGATTCCACTCCAGCAATCTCATTTCCCTGCCTGCAGAGCCTTTCACGACTTTGATTTCCCTGCCACCACTTCTCTGTTGTTTAACCTGATCCCACATAGCTAAAGCACTGCATCATGATCCAGAAAAACCTGGTGATGCTCCTGATGTAACAGAGCTGGACAAAGCTTGGCAAAGCTGCTGCCTGGGGCTGCAGCTCCCACTTATCCCTGGCAATTCATGGGGCACTCACTCACTGCTGGGGAGAGCAGAGCTTTCACAGTACTGCTGCACTCTTAGGATGGTATTTTTAAACATTATTACTGAGCAGAACTTAAAGTGCAGCATTCTGGACTGTTGCTAATAAAGATGGGCACCCTCAGCTTCCCCAGAGAGAGAAGTTCAGCTCAGCACAGTGGGAGCTGTGACTTGAGGAGCTGGACACAACCACCACGCTGGCACGGGAATCACAGCGTGCACAAATGTGAGTTGGTGTGCCCACGGGGTTTATCAGGGTTCATCAGGGGTCAGATAAACATTTGGTTCCAAACTGTCCCTGGTCCCCCGAGCTTGGGTTGTCATGCTCAGGTTACAGAGGGGATTATTGCAGGTTTGAAGCTGCTCTGGACTGTCGGGAGTGGCTGATGCCCCCGTGCATGGTGTGGGTAAGGGGAGGGTGGAATGGCAAAAATGAGTGTCTCTGCTGATTGGTAAACTGGGGACTTTTACTTGGCCATGAGTCATTTTATATTATTTTAGTGCTGCTTTGCAATGAGCAGTGTGCATATCAAGGAGGGCAAACTCGGGTATAGTGCTCAGTAATGAAGTATGTTTCGTCAATGTGATGGGAGTGACAGATGACTAAAATTTCATTGTTCTTCAAGAGCAGCTCTTTGCTTTGAGACGTGTGAGTTCCTGTATCTCTCTGGGAAGGCAGCGGTGTTTTCTCTTCCTGTATGTGTGCAGTTTTATTGTATTTGTGCTGGAAATGTGGTGCTGTCTGAGCCAGTCTGGACCACTCTAGAGCAGTTTTCCAGGACTTGACAGCCATGGCACGTCACATCTCAAGTGCAAGGTTAAAGTACTACATCAGGAAAATTGGTTTAATTCTTAACTTTTCACTTTTGTTCTACCAGGGTGGCTGCTGAGTGCTCAGTGGAGGTGAAAATGCCCTTTTGAGGGCCTGGGATTTGGCTTTGCCAGGCGGGTTTATCCCATCTTGCCCGGTGCCTTTGGCTGTCAGGATCAGCAGGTTAAAGGCAGCTGCCGTGTCCTCCACTGCTGGCACATGTGCCACATGGTGTTCCCATGAGCGTCCTTCACAGCCACTCTCATCACATTTGTGTTACCCACCAGGGCTGCAGTGACTTGAAAAGTTTGGAAATAACATGGCTGTAGTATATTTAGAAGAAATGTCAAGGGAAGATGGGCTCTGAACCTCAGCAGGCTGTTTCCACCTGGATCATAATTTAGGCACATAGCTGTGTGCTGAAGCATGGCACAGGGTGGTTGTGGTCTGAGAAAGGTGTGAACTCTGGTTTACTTTAAGGCATTTAAAAAAGAGTTAAATTTACTGTAGGGATCATGTCTGCCTGCTCTGAAATTAAGCAATATCTGGGTTGGAATGCAGCATCTCTTTAAATAGTGCCCAGAAATAGTACACAACAATTTTCAGGTCAGGAAGCTGGGAACATCCTGATCATCTCAAAATGCCAAGGGAGCTGTAGGTGGGTGGAGTGTCATTACCCAGCCTGGTGTGTGGCCAGGGAAGCACAGCACCTCTGAGAGCTCTGCACCCACAGAGCTCCAGACTCAGCTCCACATCCCTCTCTGGCAGCTGGCAGCAGCTCTGGGGGACCTTTTAGTTCTTCTTTTCACATCTTGTCCCTGTCTCTGTCCAGTGCTTCACTTTGGATGAGCCGTGGCTCTGTGGGTGTTGCTGGTTGCCAGGCCAAGGTGATCACATTTTCACACAGGGGGGTTCCATGGGAGCCCCTTGGGATCGTTGCCAACCTTAGGAAATTCTCAGGCACTTTGAGGAGTTTGTTCTGCACTCTCAGTTGTAACAGCGTGGTGTATTGGTCCAGGTTAGGAATCGGGCAGGAAAAGTCCAGGACCAGGGCTGCTGGGAGAGCTGTCCTGCTGATGTTGGTGTTGGGAACCTGCAGATAAGCACAGGATTGATTGCAGCTTGGCCTGGTCCTGCATGGCTGCAGTGGAACCTTTCCCTGGGAGAGCTGCATGTGCTGGGGGTGTCAGCTTGTGTACACATTGCAGGGGTTGAACAGTATTTTGCACATAGCCGAGTGTCTTATTCCCTGTGAGACTGCAGATCCTTCACGTTGTTTGTGTGACCTTTTGGTCAAAGTCCTGACTAACCTGTTGTACCTCTGCTGTTTCTAACTTCTGATTTCTATTCAGGCTGGAATAAAGCTAAGTGGGGTTGAGTTGCCTGTTGTACTTGCTCGTGTGCTCAGCCATTACCCAGCTGTAATGTCTGGTTTACCTTCTGGTGAATAGTACATTTCAGCACTCTTAGAGGTCAGGGTAAAGAAAGGATGCACATCTGAGGCAATATTTCCCTTTTATTCCAGAGCTGAAATGAGCAAATGTCTAACTGCTGAGCTCTTAGCTACTGACACTTTGCCTTCTGGAAAACAACAACTTCAGTGTTTGAAATGAACATCAATACCACAGTTTATTCAGACTTTTGTGCAGTTCCAAGTAAAGCTGAGGTGTGTGTATGCAATCCTGAGGCTCAGCTAAACGTTCTGTTTTGTACTGAAGTGTCAAGGGATGCTTTTCCTTTCTCTGCTGTTTTGGAGACTAAGGGCATTTAGGGCTCTGCAACTTTAATCCCAGGCTTTTCCTCCTGGCTCGTAGCTTGGATAGGCACCAAATTGGAATTTTTACATGCATTTGGCTTGGCAGTGTCACCTTGGGTGGCTCTGTGGATTTTAGTGGCAGAGAGTTTCTCCAAACAGACATTGTTATTGTTGCCTTTTCCCCAACCTGGAAATGAAACTCGAGATCATTTTAGTAAGGAGGTAATGTAAAAGGGGGTCTTTATTTGAATTAGATGAGGAAGTAATTCTGCTTACAGAGCTGGCTGGGACTGAGAGATTTCCTGTTCCACTGTAAGATACAAACATATTTTGTTGGTTCAGCTTCTTTAAGGCTGTTCCTAACCTACCTGAACATTTTCTGTATTCATGAGTTGTGTTTTTCTTGAGCTGAAAGCTGCAGGAAGAGATGTAGCAATAGGTGTGTATTTTCTTCAGAGTAGTTGTTATTGGAGTGACTGTACTGAAAGCAGGAAGTGGCAAGTACTTGGGATTTGCCAGTATTAAGGGAAAAGTGTGTTAATTCCCTAAAAACAGGGCATGTTACCAGGTTTTTCTAGTATTTGGTAGGAAGAAGATTAATAGTCGAAATTCTGTAATGAAAAATCTACCCACTGTTTGTACTTAAAATTGGAAAAACCACAATCTCCTTTTGTGGTGTTCCATATCATCCAGCCCAGCAGGATGAGTCCATTCCGTGGGGATCACGAAACGTCATCCTATCTTTGTAGTAGAAACAGAACTCTTATGATGTTATCATATAAAATATGAATTTTAATATTAAACTTAATGCTCTGCTATGATAAGTATGTAAACTTGGCTGTGCAGCAGCAGCATGCACTTCCTGGAATTCCATGCATAGCGTGGTTATAAATAGGCAGCAGGTTATTTGGGAATCACTGGGGCTGAGATCTGGTGTCACAAACAGGATCTGGGAGAGGCTGTGTGCCCTGCTAGGTGCTTGGCTTTGGAAGAACACAACTGCTTGATGGTGAAAGTTCCTGTCTGAGTGAGTCCCAAGTGTCCCTGGAGCACAGGGCCCAGGTCTCAGCTGCTGCCAGGGTTTCCATGCCTTGCCTCTTGTGGGTAACACTGCCAGTCTAGACCCAAGTGCTGGAATCCACCCTGCTCCGTGAGCTGCTCCCACAGTGGGCAAATGAAGGACTGTCAGTCCATGAAGGAAGTCTTGCACCTGTCCCCCTTCAACAGGAAACTACCTGGGGCTTCTCAGTGCTTTGGGAGGGCGGGGTCTGGGTTGGTTTTAGTGCTTTCCCCACAGGCAGAATTGTGTCAGCACCACCACAAGTGTCATGGGCTACTATGCTGAGATAAATGAATTAGAACAACAAACAATGGGCAACAATAGGGGTAGACACCAGGGTTTCCTAAAATAATGGTACTCAACCATCGTTATTTTTGTCTCACTGCGACTAGGTTGATATTTCTTGTTTTTTGCTTTTCTGTGTGACAGACCAGAGACGACTTCCTGGGCCAGGTGGATGTGCCCCTCAGTCACCTCCCGGTAAGCAGCAGATCTCTGGGAGCCCTGGGGCTGGACTTCATTGCACACACCACTCCCATTCCCCTAAAGCAAGTGCTCCCAGCAGAGCTTCAAGGCAACTCGCGGACAACCGAGCCTCAGCTGCACAGGGACAGGAACATCATCAGCTGTGCATGGAAGGGATGCACTTGCTGTGCAAAAAAAGCTTCATGGTAGCAGATTTGCTTCAGCAAATGCATGAAGAACCAAAAGGCTGCCACAACTAGGTCATCTGTTCATTATTTTAGCTGAAATTGAATTCTTTGCCAGCAGTAAGAGTTCAATAGCAATCAATTGAAGTAATTGACACAGGGTTTGAATAATTTTATTGTCAACAGACATTTGAGGTGTTTGGTTTGAGGGTGGTAATGTTTGCTTCTGTTTCTTAATTAATGGAGGAATTCAGTGTAAAGCTGGTTCTGTAATTCTGTAAAGCTCCAGTTGTCTGGGTTCCCCCCAGCAGCCAGGATTCTGCATGGGCTGCAAAATTAGATGCTAAATTAAGTGCAATTTCTATTTGTAGATTTATAAATAGGAATAAATATAAATGTGTATGTATATACAGTGATTGCTTTAGCCTTGGTACAAACATTTCTGATCTTATATACTGTTTTGGGTGGCTAACATTGGCTGGATATAATTAATATTTTTTAAATGTTGTGCATGTTATTCTTAACGTCTATGACCTTGCAGGGCTTTTTATGTGTGAATGGGTGAAGTTATTGCAGTGTTTACATCAAAGTAAGGTGTCAGTTGAGCATAACTGGCTTTTTGTGTCTGATTGTGACTTCTTGCTGTTGATGGATGTTATTGTAGAAGAAATTCTCAGGAAGTAGAAAGTTTCCAAGATTCCAGGCTTTAGATAATTTAGGATTCAGTGGAAATCAGAGATGTAATCTGTCAGCCTGATGTGTGAATGTTCTTTATGTGGCTGGAAGCCCTTCAATTTGCCATTTTCTCCACTGCTTACAGACTGAAGACCCAACCATGGAGAGGCCGTACACATTTAAGGATTTCCTCCTCAGACCAAGAAGGTGAGAGCAAGGACCTTTAAAACATTTGAGGACTTCAAAACATTTCTTACTTCATGATTTTATTTGCAGTTATTTAAGAGTTATTAAATGCTGTATACCTCCTTGTCTCGTAGCCACAAATCTCGTGTGAAGGGTTTCTTGAGACTGAAGATGGCGTATATGCCCAAAAATGGTGGCCAAGAGGAAGACAACAGTGATCAGAGGGATGACTCTGAGGTAAGGCTGAATTCTCATGGAAGGATTCAAGAAAACTTGTAGAGTCAGCTTCACTTGAAGGATAAAGCCCTAGAAACAGAGTTGCCAGTTGGTTCTCTTTGGCACCACGCCATCAGGAGAGCACCCAGCCACCTTTGGAGATCCCTCTTTAATTAACCGATGGGGCCTGAGCTCTCTTGTCACTGCAGTGAGGTGCACGCTGTAACCAGAGTCTTTTTCCTTCATTCCTAAGCATGGCTGGGACGTGGTGGATTCCAGCGACGCCGCATCTCAACGTCAGGAGGAGCTGCCGCCCCCTCCGCTGCCCCCTGGCTGGGAAGAGAAGGTGGACAACCTGGGCCGCACCTACTACGTGAACCACAACAACAGGAGCACGCAGTGGCACCGGCCCAGCCTCGTGTGAGCAGCCTGGCCTGGGGGCTGGGTGCATTGGGGCAGCCTGGGGCTCCAGGCAGAAAGGAAACGTGCGTGCTTTGTGCCTGAAAGACACTTGCTCGCCCCCAGCAGATCACAGAGACACAGTTCTCTGTCTGGGAGTTCTGAGACACTCCAGGAAATCTGGGATGGCAGGGAAGGCAGTGCATTAACAATGCACCTTAGAGTATTAGGAGACAGAGAAGGAATTTTTCATTAAGTAATTTAACAGGAATAAATTACTTGGTTTATAGACACTGTTGAAGAGGTAAGGAGAAGAGTCAACTCTGTTGAATTTTAATGAAGTTGAACAGATCAGCTTTGAGGAGATCCTGGTTATTATTCTGTGAATAGGCTTCATTCCCTGGATGTGCTATCTGAGAGGTCTGCAAGCCACAGTGATATCTTCTCAAGATTAGATTCAGAAAGCTGTGGCAAGCTCACATTTTACAGAGTGTGAATAATTTACAGTTAAGAGCTATACTGAGATCATAACTTTAACCCAGCACTGCCAAGGCCACCATTAAACCATGTCCACAGAAGTGCTGGATCCCCCAGCACTGGACACGTTCAAGGCTGGGCTCCACAGAGTGCTGGGCCATCTTGTCTAGGCCAAGGAGAGGCTGAACCAGATGACCCCTGAGGTCTTTCCCAACCTGTTATTCTGTGATATTTGTGAAGCGCTTCCAGTTCTATTTTCTTTCAACTGAGGGATTAAACAGTCTCCTAATTATGAAGCTTGATTCATGCATGAATAACGATTTCTATAACTGAGGTTTTGAAGGCAATGGACAAAGTGGGGACTTAGTTTAACTTGGGTTATTTTCTTGTTCTTTTGTCCTTGCCATGCTGGGTTTCCCCCTGCAGTGATGTGGGATCTGAGTCAGATAACAATATCAGACAGATCAATCAGGAGGCAGCTCACAGGCGCTTCCGCTCGCGGCGCCACATCAGCGAGGATCTGGAGCCAGAGCCTATGGAGAGTGGAGACATTCCTGAGGTATGGCCAAGCCTGGGCTTAGGCAGCGTTTCTCACGTGTCAGCTCATGACCACACAACACAGGGAATCGTGGTTTACACGGTGTTTGTGGAAGCTGCCTTGGGACAATGCCAGCAGCACAATGACAGGGCAGCCAGAGCCACACTGCCAGGGTCCCCTGCAGCTGCCTGGTGGCCTAGGGACAGCACTGAGTCCTGTGTGAATGCTGGGGGAAACATTTATCATTCCAAATTGCTTATCTTGTATACAGTGATAGAGTGTGTATATATATACACATATATACTGTAGATAGTATTGATATGATACTTTCATATTCTTCTCTGAACAGCAGTGGAATAAATGATAAAAAGAAGGGAAGTGGACTGGCTGGAACTGCCCTATGCCTCAGTTTCCTGTCGTGCTTTGATTTAGGGTGCAGAGAAACTGTTTGTGTGTTGGGCACAGTGAGATGATCACACAGAGGGCAAAGGGAAAGAAGACTTGGTCTGTATAAAACCTGAACTTAGTTTCTTCTCTCTCATTAGCCTTGGGAAACCATTTCAGAGGAGGCAAGTGCCAGTGGGGATTCCTTAAGCTTGTCACTGCCACCTCCTCCTGCATCTCCAGTGTCCCGGACCAGTCCTCAGGAGCTGTCTGAGGAGCTGAGCAGAAGGCTCCAGGTCACTCCTGACTCCAATGGGGAACAGCTCGGCTCTTTGATCGTACGTAGTGTGTGATCTGTAAACCTCTCAGGCAGAAATGTGCTCTTCTTTGGCATTAGCTGAATCACTTCATGCATGGGGAGAGATTGCTGGGCTCAGGAAAACTGAGCATGCAGCGAAATTTCCCTTCCAAAAAATGCACCACAGCTTCACCATCAAGCAGACTGCCTCAGACAACAGAATTCCTCAGTTCAGATTTCAAGAGTTCTGTGTGAGTTTAACTTCACACTCTGCTACTCTTAGTGAGACAAAATATATGAGAGTAGAGGATGTCAAGCTAGGAATTTCCAAAGGAAAGGGAAAAACAGAAAAATGATCTCATTATTGGTGTTATCCATTAGTTAGATACTATAAAAAATCAGGATAATGCACATAAAAGTGGGGAAATGTTTTATGTCTCTTTGATTACAAAAATAATTGTAAATACTACACAGTCCTGTTTATTTTTTTTTTTCTTAGTATGATGATGCTATCAAGGTACCTCTGCAGTTCAAGAGATAAGAAATGCTCTTGTTCTCATCAAACAGAATCTTGATTAGTGCGTTTTTCCCAAAGAGCCCATGCAGTTGGTCTCTGACTGATGGCAATGTCACCTGGAGCTTGGTCAGCAAGTGGCAGCTCTGATGCTCTGCTGGATCTGCATGCAGAGGCATTTGGGCTTGTGTTAGAACTGCAGTTTTAGTAACCCCCAGTGGTTTTACTGCAGCTGTTTCAGTGCTGTGTTTTCCTAAGCACTGCTCAGCCCTGGAGTGCCCAGCTGCACTGGTGGGGTGGAATCACATGGTAGAGTCCATCAGACATGATGTGTGTCTGCTTTTTTAGGGGGCTTTTGTTTCATGAAGGATGTGTCTTGGGAAAAGACACTACTAATTCAAAAGTTAACAGCAAAGAGGAAATTGGAAATGGTGTTTGGTCTTTTTTTTTAGGAAATACCATAAATTTTTAAGTAAATGAATTTTTAAGACTTTGAGCTCTCATCCATAGTATTTGATTTTGGATATATTTCTTAATGCCCTATTTTTTTCAATAATTCATGAGTTTGTTCATGTTGATACTTCTCCTTTAGGAAAATGGATGGGTCCTTTTTTTTTGTAGTATGTAGGGAGTAGAGAAATGGGATACACCACTCTGTGGTAAAACAGAAGTAGGTAATTGTTTACAGGAGATTTGCTACAAATAGGCTAGTACCTGTAATTACTGAACTTTCTGAATAAGCCTCATGTTTTAAGACACCCTAACTTGGAGACAACTTCCTTTTTGTCTTCCTTGCAGCAAAGAGAACCTTCCTCACGACTGAGGTCCTGCAGTGTGACAGACACAGTCGCTGAACAGTCCCAGTTATCCCTGGTAAGCCAGAGCTCCCTCCTACTCCTTCCTTTTCGAGTGGCCATTCTCTGATTCTGAGTAACACCTTGCCTTGGGCCAACTGTGGTCAGGCACAGATCAGTGACCGGGGTGGACATCTGATTGTCCCAAACAGTAATGGAGACCAAATTCACGTGAACTAAAAAAGGAGGACATTCCTGAGACAGGAAAATGTTTGGAGACTGAGCAAGCCACCCTCTCCTCAGTTGTTTACCACGGAAATTGCAGTGCTGTGGAGTGAGTGGAGAAACTCCTCCAAGGGGTGTTCCCAGCTGGGGAGGAGAGGGCAGGAGAAGCAGCCCTGCCTGGAGCTGGAGCAGCCACAGGACTCTTAGAGCTCATGTATTGCTGTGGCACATGAGGTAGTTTTACTTGCAATATATAAATCTGTCTAAAATCTCAAAGGATTGGTGTTTTGCCTGGTTGGAGTGAAAAGGAAGCAACTTCTGCAGGTTTATTTAAGGAGATTGTTCCCACAGATAAAGATACAAAGATGTTTTGTAAACAAAGCTTCTCTCTGCCATCAGAGCCATGCACACTGCTGCAGCTGACAGAAAGTGTGCCTCTCCTCCAGGACACGTGCAGGGCTTGCAGAGGTGGCAGCTGAGTTCTCTCTGCCACCTCCCAGCAGTGCTACAGAGAGACCATTTAAAATAGGAGTGTGCAAGGTGTCCTTTTGACTAAAACTGCTCAGATTGCAAAGAATATTTCAAAAGATTATGCTTTTCTTCAAGAGTTTTTTCTTTGTTTTTAGAAGTTACAAATGTGTCCTTTGTGAATCTGCAAATAGAACACCTGTGCATACCCATAGTTTGTTCCCAAAGCTGCTGTCTCTGCCTTGCTTGTTCTCTCTTGCTGCCCTTGGGCAAACATTTGCAGAAAGCACAGAGGTTTTCTCCTGGCTGGATTGTTCTGTGCTGTAGCAGTTATTTAGTGTAGCTGGAGCATGTCCCTGGCTCTGGGGGTGAGCAGGGGGTGGGTGCTGTGCAGTGGTGCCTCAGCTGGTGCTCTCTGTGCTGCTTTATTGCTGTGTTCAGCACTGCTGGAGCCAGGGGCTGTGTGGGGGCTGGCAGGGGGTGCTGGGGAGTGGCCTCTCTCCTGCTCCTTGAGGGACGCTCATTTCCTGAGCACATGTTCAAATGACAGCACTGAGAGCATTGCTCTAACACCTCATCTTACCTGATCTTAACCACCTTTCCTCCTTCCTGAGCTAATGATCATTTCCCTTCTGGCAAGTAAGTACATGTTCTTCCTAAATCCAGCACTCCTCTGGGATTCTGGCTTGGTTACCAGCAACTGCTGGCTTTTCAGATTTGCTGTTATCCATCTAACTGCTCTCTCTTGGTAAATATGCCTGATGCCTTGCTCCTAAAGATGTGCCAGTAACCTGTGACCTTCAGTAAATATGTGTAACATGAATTGTCATTTAACAGCAGAATGGTCCCTCTAGGAGAGCTCGTTCTTCAACTGTCACAGGGGGAGAGGAGCCAACGGTAATAAAACGCTTTCTTAAGCACTATCTCTGAATAAAGTGGGGGGACATTTAGGTCTTGTACAATGAGGAGCTTTTTTTTTTTAAAACAGCCATGCGTTGAATGAAATACAGCTATTGAATGAAAACCTGCATGTTTTTGTCTCAGTTTTCTCAAAATTTCTCAAAACACTGCAATTGCACTCAAATATTGGCATGGTTTAGGGATATGGATGTGACATTGAATTATGATGAAGCTGTGCACTAAGGAAATGCCATGGGCTCCTGAAAAATGAAAGCTACAACAGCTAATTCTTTAAAAAGGGATACTGGAAGCACCAGTGATTAGAGACATCAAATCATTGTACATGTAGCTATGTTTGCATCTTGTATCTGTCTTTCCTTACTCTCCATTAGACTAATTAATTTTAATTCTTAAAGTTGGTCTTAATTTGAGAGCCTTGGGGGTACAGTGATACAGCACAGAGTTCTTAATGGCCTTACTGAATGCCCGTTTCATTTTCCAGCAGTTCCTCAGCAGTCCAAGACTGTAGTTTGATCATCCCATAAAATTCTTGATGTGCTTTGCTGAAAATGTAATACAAGCAAAGTGGGTTTACTCTATATTGAATTTTATCTAAATTATATATATATTGAACCTTTAACCTAATTAACTGCCAGTCTGAAGCGAGTTATTTCATGGAAATCATTTACAGTAACTATCATAAATGGCTTTCATGAATTTATGCCCTCCTAGAGAATTTGTTTCAGAGAAAGAAATTAAATTTATACTTGGTATAAATTGCTATTTACATCTGGGAAATAGATAAATCTTGCTTTGGGTGTTAATACATCATTCTGTAATACTATCTATATTCACTGTTTTTTAATTTTAGAACCAGAGGAGCACACTTGCAAATAGCAAAGTCTAAATAAAATGCCTGACTCATTAGTAGTTAGTTGTGCTAGATGAACCTGCACTGCAGTGGTAGTCCTTAGCAGAGCATCTTGTCTTGGTTAGACTTTTTAGAGCAAAATATTAATATTTTCATGGAAATAACTGAGTTCAAACATCAGTGACTCCTCATTAGTGTAGCTGTTACCAAGGTGTTTTACCTCACCATGCTGCAGTCACTAATCCCCCCAGCTTTGTTCAGCATTTACACCCAGAGTCCCAGATCTGAGGAGGAACTGGGACTTACACAGGATTCATGGTCTAAATCCTTTGTCTTCAAAGGCTGCATTCTCTTGGGTCTTTGGGCACCTGGGGCTTGCAGACAAACAACCTGTCAGCAGTAAAAGTCTCTGGTCACCTTGGTTTTGCCTTCAGAACCCCTCCAAACCCCCTCCTTGAGCACCCCAGGCTCAGGCCCAGTGTCCTCCTCCCCGTATGTGGGTTGTGAGTGAGACACTGGAGTGCTTGCAGCCCTCACTGTGCCCTTCCTGACCCCTGACTGTGGCATTGGCAGCCACTGGCACACTCCAAGGTGTTTTCCTCATAGGGAAAATAGCCCTTGGCTCTTCAGGAGAGGAAGAAATGACTCTGAACTTGGATTCTTCATCTGTTTGCCTCTGTTTTCTGTTCCCTATTGGAGTGTGTCAGCTTCCTGGCCCGTGCAGTATATTTTCTCCTTTCCTTTCTTGATTGTCCCTGCAGTCTTCCAGTTCCTTGTGGCAGCTGTGCTCTGCTCTTGAACAGCCTTTGGCATTGCTCTGGGAAAGGTCTGACAGACATGAACAAGAGCAAGTTCCTTGTCTTGCTGGAATAAGGAATATAGAGGGTAGGAAGAGAATGTGTCCTGGATTCCAGCAGGAGCCTTTACTGTTTCAGACCCCAGAGCTTGTAGTGCATCAGCCTCTGAATTGTGCAGGTCCTTCACTTGGTTCCAGTTCCTAGCTCAGGTGTAGGAGCTCGTGCTTGGGTATTTTGGGGACAGGAAGGACACAAGAGAACGTCGGCCACACACAGGACACAGCTCCTGTGGGCAGCAGGACACGACTCTTCCATTACCTGTGTGCTTCTCTTGAAAAGTGTCTGACTTGTGGAGCTTTTACTAAAAGTTTTTGTCATGCTGAAATTGAGGCTCCAATCTGGGGTTGTGTTGTCGGGACACTGAGCCCTGAGTGCAGCATTTGTGACAGAGCAAAATGGTTACAATTAGTTTTCTAAACCCACAGTAGTTTCTGGCAACTGATTCAAGACACCCTGGGATAAAGAAGAGAACAGGACTTGGGAGATCTTGACTGCATGGTTATTCAACTCTTACTTATCCATCCTGATAAAAGGAAGAAACTTCAGTCTTTTAAGGATAACTCATTAAAACACAGAGTTCCTTTTTGTCATTATGTGTAACAAAATAGAGTGTTTGAGGGCATATAAACTTGTCTGTTTGCTGAATCCGTGTCAAATTGACCCAAAAGATCTCTTGGGAGAAAAAACTTACAAAGGCACAAAGAGCTTGAATTAAGTTAAATTAGAAACTGGATTTTTCCATATGGTTGTTGTGATTTAAGAAGAGTGTAAGTTAACAAGTTGGTTTTCTTTTACGAACGACAGACTTTGAAATGGTTTTTAGCTATTATAAAATAAGAATTGAGTGATTTCTTGCCTGAGCAGCCTTCCGTGGCTTACGTGCACACCACGCCTGGCTTGCCTTCGGGCTGGGAGGAGCGCAAGGATGCCAAGGGCCGCACCTACTACGTGAACCACAACAACCGCACCACGACGTGGACACGGCCCATCATGCAGGTAACCCTGCTGCACCAGGGACAAAGCTCCTGGCTGGCCTGAGACTCAGTTCAATTGAAGCAGCTCCCACAAATCTGACATTTACAGGAAAAATCCTGAGCATTGTCATGACAATACAGATGAATCGTAAAAAAAAGCTGCAACAGTTTGGGATGGTTTTGGTTACTTCTTTTAATTATGTCAAGGCACAGGTTAAGGTGATTGCTGCTAGAGAAGGAATTTCCAGAGGTGCAGAAGAGCTCTTAAAAGGAGGCAGATGTGTTCTTTGGATTTGAACGTTGGCTGGAGCCATTAATAGAACCATATGTTCTTGGCCCTCCAGTGGAATTACATCAATTACCTGGCCTTTAAGGAAATAGGGTTAAGAAGAACAGTAGCGATGAGAACACTGACATTGGTTGTAACATGTCCTACGCATGGGCAGTGTCTGTGACATTTGTGACCTGGCTTTGTTCTGGCACAGCTCGCCGAGGACGGGATGGTGGGGCCGGGCACGAGCAGCAGCAACCACCTGAGTGAGCCCCAGATCCGGCGGCCCCGCAGCCTCAGCTCCCCCACGGTGACCCTGTCAGCACCGCTCGAGGTGAGCCACTCCCCACTGCTCCTGACTCCACTCCTCAGCCCCTGCCTTCAAACTGGGGCTGCATTTCCTTTAAGTGGCCTTCAGAGTACTTCCAGATGCTGTGGACTGGTGTTCACTGTGACGTGGCTAAAGAATAGCTGAAGTGGCTCCTTACACAATCAAAGCCTGTGTGTATTTGACTTCTGATAGTGTGGTTCAAACTCTTGCCTCAGCTACTCATGGCTGTGCTGAAGAGAGACAGTTCTTCAGACTTCCTCTTCACACTTAAATGTTTGAAGAGCTGTGGCTCACACAGCCTTGCACTTAAAGGCTGTTTTGTAAATTAGATACATTGTCCCTGAAGCACAAAGCACTGCTTTTGTCTTTTCCTTGGTAAAATGAAATATGGACGCATCCAGGGCAGCTGCAGGGGAAGGGACAATCAGGTGTAAATACTGCGTACATTGTCATTGCAGAGGA
This sequence comes from Sturnus vulgaris, assembly GCF_052056855.1. Lineage (NCBI taxonomy): Eukaryota > Metazoa > Chordata > Aves > Passeriformes > Sturnidae > Sturnus > Sturnus vulgaris. The sequence continues at coordinate 82,111,355 of NC_142283.1, forward strand.
AGGCACAGAACACCATGTCCTTCACAGCAAAAGACTGGGCATGTGAGAAGGCACAGGTAGAGCTAATTAAGTTGTAGAAATCAGTCGCAGCATTTAATGGTGGTATTAATTACATCTGGAATGAGGAGCCGTTTGCTGTGGAGCCAAGCGGGATTGGTTTCACAGGTGCCGGGTGAGCAATGGTGCTGTTTGCTGCTCCGCAGGGCATGAAGGACTCTCCGGTGCGCAGGGCGGTGAAGGACACCCTGTCCAACCCTCAGTCCCCACAGCCGTCCCCCTACAACTCCCCCAAGCCCCAGCACAAGGGGGCCCAGAGCTTCCTGCCCCCGGGCTGGGAGATGCGCATCGCCCCGAACGGCCGCCCCTTCTTCATCGACCACAACACCAAGACCACCACGTGGGTAAGAGGCCATGGGCCATCTCTGTCTTCCTGCCTGCAGGCACCCCGTTGCAGCACGCCACTTGTCTTTGTGCTTTTGAGAGCCAAAAACGTGCATGTGGCTGTAAAAGCCTTTGTGGAGTTCAGGCAGCCTAAGAACAGGCCTGTGGTTTTTGAAGCATATTCCTGGACATAGCACACATTTCATGGAGTCAGGTCCTGCATCAACCTAACTCACTCAGCACGGGAAAACTCATTGCACTGTAGGAATCCTAATAAGCTTTTGTTTTATTATTCAAAAATAAAAGAATAATGAAGGAGGATTTCCAGATAAGTCTGTGCTTTACTTTGTAGATCTGCCTTGATCTGTTGGATTTACAGTTGCATGTCTGTGTTCCAGGAGGATCCCCGACTGAAGTTTCCAGTGCATTTGAGATCCAAAGCATCTCTGAACCCAAATGACTTGGGCCCTCTTCCTGTAAGTGGTGCTGTGCCTGTGTTCTGACCTACCCCTGCTGTCCCAGGGCTCTTCTCTGTTCTGGGCACAGGCTGCTGCAGTCCTTGGAAGCTCCGGAGCCCTGCTGTGTGCTGGGGCTTGCTCAGGCCCTCCAGAGCCAGCCCAGGATGCTCTAACTCATGGCCTCTCTCTGTGCTACTGAAGTGTTGAGCTTTGCACACACTTATCTGGGCTGTGTCTCTGACTGTGCTTTTAGGTAATCATTTACTGCTTAGGAAAACCAGAGCAGATTGTGCCAAGCAAACTCTATCAGTGCACCAGCATATTCTAGCATTTAGAAATATGAAAAAAAAATTACTTTTCAATGAAACCTCCATATTTTGCAGAGCAAATCATCAATTTCATGTCAGAAGTTTTGTCATACTTGTTATCAAAGTATAATGGGGATTTACAAACGTGTCAAGTGCAGAGCTTTGCTTTGTTTTTAAAGTACTCTCTCACTTTAAAGGCAGTGAGTAATATGTGAAAGCTGACACATTCCTGGTCACAGCAGCAGGAATGTTCTTTGGCTTTAGGAGACAGCTGTGCTTTTGCAGTTGTCCAGGTACGTGGGGGTGTTAACCTTGGAGGCACTGAAGGGCCAATTACAATTTGTTCTGTTAACTGCAAGGGCTGAAACATGCAGTGAAACCAGGGTAGCCTGACTTGTCACGAGCAGCAGATCGTTAGTAACAGATTTCACCTCAGTTCAGCCTCCTGCTTGGGATGACTACAGAATTTAACATGGGTTTCTCCGACAAGATTGAAATGAAATAATTTCTCTTCTGGCAGCCCAGGCTGGCCAACATTGCCTGTCCCTACAGCCTGCCTTCTGCTCTCCTTTCTGCACTACAGGCACTGGGACATGAGAAAAGGGAATGGATGAAAAGGGAAGCACTGACACTAGGTTAGGACATTCTTGTCCCACTGTACAGGGAGCCTGGGTTACACATTTACAGTACATAACCCACATGGCTTTCAGAAGTAGGAGCAGAAACTTTCAAAGTAAGCCACGAGGGACCATCTGTTCTCTGTGATTGTTTGCTCACAGCAGGAAATGGGTGGGAATCCTGAGGCAAGAGGTTTCTATGTCCAAGCTTTAAAAAATATTCCCTGCGTGGGATGCAGTCACCTATAGAAGATCTGTGTCTGAGTCTGCCTGGATTTGTGGCCTTGCCATTATGCATCTGGTCACTTGGGGTTTCCTTCCTCATCAGCACCTTTGAGACAAGTCCAGTAGGTGTGGGCAGTGCACTGCCTCAGGCTGTGTGAGACTGGTACTATTTCACTTACTCTCTCTTTTCTTTGTTTTTATTTCCCATTTCCAGCCTGGCTGGGAGGAAAGAATACACCTGGATGGAAGAACGTTTTATATAGACCATAGTAAGTAAGCACTCAGGTACTAGAGCAAATAGACAAAGGGAGGTACTAAGTATTGAAGTGAAAGCTTTGTGATTTTACTCTTCATTTAGGAAGCCAGGTGTTGATATGTGGAGACATTGATACCAGAGACTTAGTGCCCTCCTACGGTACTGTACATTCACTGGAAGCTTGCTTTAATTGGCTCATCAAGCTTTGTCCCTCTCTGACTTGTGAAGCATTAACATTTCCTCTCTGTGGTTTCTTTTGTTCTTGTTGATATTTTGGATTTGTTGTTGTTGTTGTTGATGATCCCATGGCTTATTTGCACTTAATAAATTAAAATATACACTAGGAATAGAAAATAAGATGAGAAAAGATCCTGTAGCCACAGCTCCACATATAGGCAGTGGAGCAATTAGCACTGAGAAGTACTTTCCTCTGCTTTCAGGTCTGTGGCAGTGCTGATTCTGATCTTATTTCCTATTTAGAGCATGTGAAACTGCACCAGCCCATTAATATTCTCCAGTTCTGTTAGTGGAGTTTTAGTGTAAGTGATGTTTCATTGTAGATTTGTCTTCCTAGAGCATCTCAGAACTGCTGTGTGAGTTTTGTTGGTGTTTGAAAACAAAGCAGCCCACAAAGGCTGGGCTGGGTCTTCTTATATTTTCTTTGGTTGTTCTTTTCAAGATTTTAAGACTTCTATTTAGGCATTTCTTCATATACTGTCATAACCATCAGAGGAGGGTGCACAGAGAGTTAAAACCTAAACTTAGCCATGTTTGACAGAATTAGGTTTGTCCCTCAGTATCACTGACACCCACACTCATCCACAGAAATGAGAGTATTAAGTCATTAAAAGACTACCTTTAAAGTAATACCAATTTTGAAATGGTATAAATACTTTTAACGAAACATTAGAAATAATACACTTGTCAAGCACCCGTTAAACCTCTTCTAAACTTCAGTACAGAGTTATTATCCTTTATCCCTTCTGTAATTGTTTTCCCCAACAGAGATCTGGAAATGTAACTATGGCAAATGATTCTAAACTGCTGCCACTAAGGAGTTACAGGATAAAACTGTCCCATTTAAAGCACCTGTGTAACTGCTGAGCCTCCCAATCTCTCTTAAAACTCTTTAATGTTTCAGTCTCCTAAAGCTATTTGAGCATCTGGTAGTTCCTAAAATGGAATGTTAAAGTCATACATTAATTAGAATTTCTGGAATAATTTGTAACTGTTAGGAAGCAAAATTTATGTGCATCTGAATTCTCTCTAGCTCTTTTGATCTGAGTGGATTTAGCTTCTTATATAGCATTTTTCACAAAAGTTTAAGGAAGATTTAGATAATGCTCCCTGTTTGTAGCAAATGTCCCTTTGGTCCCAGCCACGTGCCCGAGCACTGCCGTGGTGGCTGGGCTGGGGGGCCTGGAGGGCCAGGGGCTGTGCCACTGCCAGGACACAAAAGCAGCAGGACAAGTGTGGCAGAGTCAGCTGCTGGTCTTGTCCTGATTCCCTGCTGCATTTTGTAATTCTGCTGCATTTGTAACTCCAGTGCTGTTTGTCCTGTTCTTGAAATGTTTTTCTCATCCTTGGGGGAAACTGCACATGTCTCCTGCAGCCAGCACAGCCCCTGTGCTGTTACACAGGGACCAGAATCACTGAGTGCTGGTGCAGCACACACGTGATGTTGGTACCAGAGGCTGTGTGTGACAGTGACCCCTTCCCTGGCTCTCTGGGCCCTCAGCTGCCCCAGTCTCCTCACCTCCATGGACACACTGGTGTTCCCTGCAGCACACACACACTGCTGCCACTAGCTACGTGCTGGAAGGGATCAGAAGGGAAAACAACCATTCTGCAACCGTTTTCTGGGCAGGTACCAGTGATTCACAGACGAGGGGGATGGATACCTTGAATGGGTTCCCCTCAAAGTCTGTTCACATCCAGCAGCACATGGTGATGCTCACAATCTGCATCAGTGATACACACAAGGAATTAGGGAGAAGCACTCCTTAGTTCATCAGGAGAGGGCAGAGGGGCTCACTGGAATGGGATGGGAAGTCACAGTGAGTCTGGCAAATGGCCACTGCAGTGTGCAGGAAGAGGCTGTCTAAGGGGAATTGCAAAGTGTTACTCAGAATGGGAATAATTAGTAGAGTTTTGGTTGAAAAGGGGCATGAAAAATACCATCACCTGGTCCATGAGTTATTTCACCCTGTGATGTATTGACAGGAGTGCCTAAATCCAAGCTGGAGTTAACCCTTCTGATGCCATCAGCATTGGGAATGTCTGGCTATGAGAGTTCTGTATCTGGCAGGGGGTCCCAAACTTCAGGGAAATAGTGGGCCCCTTGGAATGGCAGGGAGAAGAGAGAATCCTCAAAGGCCTGAGAGCCTGGTTTATGACAGAGAATTGTGTTGGTGGGAAGACTCAAATTTCTGAAATCTTTGAAAATGTTGAGACTTTTGAAAATGTTCTTCAAAAAGAATGGGTTTGTTATCCGTGTCCACTTGGGATGAGACAGAGAATCCTGAGCTACAGTTCCAGGTGGAGTGGTTCATGCCACACCCTTGTAGCCCTGAAACAGCATTTTTAATATGAAGTCCCTGTAAGACTCTGCAAAGAAACTTACACTGAGATTCGTTGGTGTCATTGCACACTCTGAAGTACAGAGAGCAAAGAGTTGACACACTGTCAGTCATTTCCAGCTCTGTTACCTCTGATTTCACAGAAAGCTGGCACTGTGGTTTGTGGCTGCTGGTGTCAAGAAGGTGACCAGAGAACTTTGTAGAAGGTGATTCCAGTGTAGGGGTTGAAAATGGAAAGGGCTGGGCTGGGGGTCCTGCCTTGGCAGCAGCTCTGCTCCATGCATCTCTGGGGTCTCAGGCTGGCAGCCCTCCTCAGCATTTCCATAAGTGATCAATAACTTTAATGTTTGAAGGGAAATAAAGTAGTATTTTACTGTTAAATTAACTAATAGATCAAATGTCTTGAAATGTGCTTGCAATCCTTTAGAATTTTCTCCAGTTAACATTTGCTGAATGACACCTTTCAGATCCCAATCCCTCTTAAACCAGCTTGGGATGCTCAAAACTTAGAGGGCTTTTCCAGTTCTAGAAACATGGAAAATGCAATTTTGATTCCTGGTACCCAGTTCCTGACGCAGAGGAGTGTCTGGCCATGGGTGACCAGCACCTCACCATTGCAGGTGGCACCTGGCATGGGGTTTGGAGCCTTGTCTTATTGTTGCAACACCATTGTTTTGTTGTGATTCTGTCGTGTTCAGAATCTTGGGAGGAGCAGCTGTCTGGAGGCAGGGAAGGGGAGTCCCACCATGGTCCTGTAGAACCTTTCCTGTCATCCTGGTGCTCTTCAAAGCTATAAATGGAAAGAACTGGGCTGTGTTGTGCCACTGCCAGCATCTCCATTGCTCATAACTGGGTGATTCTCTCACACCAGAACAGGACAGTTCTGCCTCCTTTACCTTCTGACTAAATCAGAGCCTAGGAAAAATGTTATTCCCTCCAAATTTAGAAGTATGATAATTCAGCTGTCTATGCAAAATTTCCAAACAGTAACCTAGGGTGTCATTGCCAAAAAAGTTGGGTTCCTTTACCTGTCAGGCTGTGTATCTCCAATCCCAGCCCACGTTCAAATGAACATGTTCATTCACTCCTGCAGACGTTGCCATCAAAGCAGTGCAAATTCCCTGGGTTCTGGGGTAGTTCTGTGTTTTTGAGTGAATGTTTTCAACTAAACAGTGTGTTGGGGCTGGGGAGGGTGGGGAGACACAAGCCTTTGCTAACCCTGACAGAGCTGAGCAGTGCTAGGGAGAAAAAAACCAACGGAAATTTCAGTGTGGTACCAGAGAAGCCATGGGATCATTTCTTTTGTTATTTGCAGATAATAAAATTACCCAGTGGGAAGACCCCAGGCTGCAGAACCCAGCCATCACGGGCCCTGTAAGTACTGCTGTGGGATCCTCCATGAAATGCCCTGGCTTGGGCACAGCTGGAATAGCAGCAGGCCCTGCCTGCTCCCCAGATCAGGGATGGGCAGCCTGGGAAACAGGAGCTCTGCTGGCCCAGAAGAAGCTGGGAATGTCACAGCACCCTGGTTGGTCAGGGTTTGGGGATGCCTATGGAGAAGTGCTCCTGTTTACCGTAACGTGGGTCATTACTGACAGTAGATTTCACTGGGCTGACACATTGTTCTATTTATTTGGAAATCTCTGGACAATAAAAAGTTTGCACTTGGGAGGAGAGAGGTGGGCCTACGTGGATTCAAAGTGGGGAAAAAAAAGACAAAAAATGGGTCTGTCAGTTTAAGAGACATAAAACTTCCTGCAAGTAAACAGAAGTTTCAGAATATCAGCCTTAGAAAAAAATAAACACAGAATTTTACTTCAGTATCAGATTTTGAAAACATCAGAGAGTGATTCTTTGACTTTTGATGCTGAATTATGCCAGTTTATGCCATTGTATGATATTCTGAGTGATCAGACTTCCAATCTCAAGATGTTTCCTGGTTCCAAGAGTACCTTTTTATTCTGGATAAATCCTTGGGACCTTTAAGAGTTTCAGGACATGGCAGATGAGCCTGCTTCACGGTGTAATTCCAATTGCTTAGTAATAATATCAATAATAGTCACTTGTTTGACCATAGTTGCTTTTGGAGGGATTTACCCATTTATCAGGCATTTAAAACTGGAGATCCTCAAACACAGCACTGTGCAAATTCCTAATTGGCCTCTCTCCAGAAATGCTGAGCATAAATGAGACTATTGGAGAAAGTTTGTTTGAAGGAAATGAAATGATCGTGGTCCCTTGAGTGACTGACAGTGGTTTGTTTGTTGGTTTTTAAGGGAAAGCAGGAGCTAATCCATTTCACAGAAGCACTAAGGGATCATCTTAATCCTGAAATTCTGAAAGCATCTGAATGCTTTCAATACTAATATTTCTGGTGCCATGACAAACAGAATTACTTCAATTGCATTTCACATTGTGTTTTTAAATGAAGGAAACATGTAGAAAGATTACTTAATAGCTGTAGTAAAGTCATGTTATCATCAGAGTAAAATGATCTTTAAATCTCTCCTGGGTGGGTTGAGGGGGGCTGGTAGCACAATGTGTGTGGCTAGCAGGGCTGTCCAGTCCCTGTCAATGCTGTGGGGTATCCAGGTGCTGAGTGGCTGCAGTGACACATCCTCCCTGCTCCCCACAGGCCGTGCCCTACTCCAGGGAGTTCAAGCAGAAATACGATTACTTTCGCAAGAAGTTAAAGAAACCTGTGAGTACAACCAGCAGGGGACTGTGAGATCGCTGCACCTTCCTCCACGGTGCTGCTCCTCGGGGGCTCAGGGAGGAAGCAAAGTTTCGATTTGAGGGCTTTCTCAACAAAACACTTCTCTAAGTCTTTAAGACTCACGTTTTTTCTACATAAATGCAAATGCCCTTGAAAATAGAGCACAGTCCATCTTCCTCCTCTTTATTTTTTTGTTTTGTTTGATACTTTTCTTGTCGAATTCATCAGATATTTACCATAGAAGTCTGCATCACTGTTTTGGAACTGGCCCGGTTCCCCCCATGCTCTCAACAAGTGCACTGAGAGAGCACTGGGAAATAAAAACGTGAGGAACTGCAACACAAGGTGTCTGATCTGTCACTGAGCTGTTCCCAGTCAGTAATTTGCCCAAAGGCTTATTTCCTGAGACTAACAAGGATAATCTAATCTTCTTTGACACAGGCTGACATACCCAACAGATTTGAGATGAAATTACACAGAAATAATATTTTTGAGGAGTCCTACAGAAGAATCATGTCTGTGAAGAGACCTGATGTACTAAAAGCCAGGCTCTGGATTGAATTTGAGTCAGAAAAAGGACTTGACTATGGAGGTGTGGCCAGAGAATGGTTTTTTCTCTTGTCCAAGGAGATGTTTAACCCTTACTATGGTCTCTTTGAATACTCAGCAACGTAAGTGTCCATTAAATATTTCTATTCTCAAGGGATATACATTACATTTTGCATAAGAGGCAAAGTTGCTCTGGGCAGAAGTAGCTCCTTCCTTACCAGGCTGCCCTGGGGAGCCCCCCTGCCCTGTTCCTGCTGCCCTTCAGAGAGCCTCTGGAATTGTCCTTGAGAGCCCAGAAAACATTTCCATTGCTCAGACCATATCCAGGGCAGCGAACGTGCAGTTTTTGAGGACCAATGTCAGAGAAAAGCTGCTTTCCTCTGCTGCCCAGAGCTGCTGCGCTGCTGTAGAGCGAGCTCAGAACGCAGCTGCTCGTTCACGCTGCAGTGGCCTCCCAGAACTTTCAACTGGGAGCTGCCCAGCTTTAAAATCTTGGAGCAATCCATAAGTGCAAGGGAGAGAGGGCGTTCTTGCTCACACTGGGTTTTGGTTTGCTGCCGTGCCAGCCCCTCAGCCCTCAGTGGCTCTGTGGTGGGACAGACTGGAAAGGACTTGGACACAGCCCCCTAGGCACAAGCTGTTTATTAACATATCTGAGTGTCTGCTTATTTCAAGACTTGGTTCTTCAGCTGTTTTTTTTCTTTCCCCAAAAAAGGGACAACTATACACTTCAGATTAATCCTAATTCAGGTCTCTGTAACGAAGACCATCTGTCGTACTTCACGTTCATTGGCCGGGTGGCTGGCCTGGCCGTGTACCACGGGAAGCTGCTGGACGGTGAGTGCTGCTCCTGCTCTGCTGCTGCCACTGGGCTTTGGGGAAGGAAATGCACCTGCCTGAGAGCCCCAGCTTCTGGGGACAGGCTGGGACTGGCACCGTTGAGATTTGAATGGTGATTCATTAAATTACAGTGTCTTATTCAACAAGTGAGTTTTAATACCAAGTTTTGCTCCTTTCTCTGCTCAAGTTAAAACTCCAGCATGAGCACTGTCCCTAGAGGAAAAGCATGGAATTTTTATCAGTCATTTCCATGCAAACCTGCAGCAAAACTAGGGGGGGGTCAACTGCAGCATATTTCCATATGTTAAATTATTGCTGAATTATTCAATTACAAATTCTGCTGCATTGTGAAATCTCACACCAGGCAGACATTACTGAGCAGATTTTCCTGAGCCTTGGTGCAGCAGAGGAAGCTCACCAGCCTGGTTTTCAGGCAGCTCCTTGGAGAGAGGAGTAGTGATTTTAAATGGGATAGAGTGCCCTGAGCTCAATTGCCCAGCTTTGGCACTCTCTGAAGTTAATGTTAGGGTGGTCAGTGGAGTGTGGTAGTTAGTGGATAACGGTTGAAACTGAAAAATTGGACTTTCTGTGCTTAAATAAACCTGAGCTGCTATGATGCTGTTGCAGTTGCAGGACTGTTACAGTCAGGAGGTAACAGTAAATGCCAGGGGTGTGCCCTCAAGCATTCCACCTGTATGGAATGTGCAGGTGCAGAGCAGGGCAGGTAACGCTGTCCTTCTCTCACAGGCTTCTTCATCAGACCTTTCTACAAGATGATGCTGGGGAAGCCCATAACTCTGAAGGACATGGAGTCAGTGGTAAGAGCCCATTTAACCAATTTCACACAATTTCTAATGACAATGTGAGCCCGTGCTCACAGGCCCCTGGGTTTCTACAGGTCTGCACTAATTTCCTATTTTCAAACTGTCTAATTGTGATCTGCCCTAGGATAGCGAATACTACAACTCTCTGAAGTGGATCCTGGAAAATGACCCTACAGAACTGGATCTCATGTTTTGCATAGACGAGGAAAACTTTGGACAGGTGTGTAAAGGGTATTTACATCTGATCCACTTTCCAGTGCATACTGCCTTTTTCCTGAAGCAACATAAGGTTATGGATTACATGGAGAACTAGGGAGGTTATTGAAGCCACAGAATAGAGAGGTTTTATAATACACCGGTTGGCTTTGAGCAGTTTCAATATGTGATTTAACTTCTTTTATTATAAATAATAACTATTAGAATTTTGTGTTTATAAAGTATGTATTTTGTGGTTATATTTTACATAAATATATCATTTTATTATTAGAAATAATAATGATAGTAAAATTATTAGTAAATAGGCAGCCTCTCTCCACCAGTTTTCTCTTCTGTCAGTGCAAGTTTGTTCAAAAGGGGTAAATCGATTTACTCATGATTTCCTGATACTGCCTGTAAAACGCTGCTCAGGGAGAGTGGGTTCTGGGAGAAAGATGTCCTCAAATAACAGGGTTTTGGTCTTTTGAAATACAGACATATCAAGTAGACCTGAAGCCCAATGGGTCTGAAATCATGGTAACAAATGAAAACAAGCGGGAATACATTGAGTAAGTACCATTAGGGAACATGCCTGGGGGGAAGAAAGAGCAGTTGTACTTAAGAATTGACTCTGCTGCCATTCCTGTCGTTTGTACTGCACAAGAGCATCAGGGGTCGTTGGGAAAAAAAAAAAAATCTTACTGTTAACATTGGTTATATCCAGTCAGATATAAGAACAAAGAGTAAATGAAATTATGTGTTTTGTTCTCCTGAAATTCCCCCCCCACCTATGGAAACATGCTTCTCCAGCATCTGGCTCAAGTTCAGAGGAGCCAGGTGGTGCTCTCTAGCCTGGCTCTCATGCCATTGTCCTCCTCTGCCAGTCACAGACCAGAGCCAGGATTCCAGTGCCAGTGTTCCTACCAAAACTGGCCAAATCTGAAATTAGGTTTCATTTTCAGATTTCTCAGTTCTTCTGCCTACCGGGACGTAAAATGCTAAATTCACTTAGACCTGCTGGCATTTTAAATCAGGGCCTTTTCCAAAGTGAAAGACATTATAATTGCTACATTCATGCAAATTGGGAATTCATTTCCAGTACCTGGACCAATTCCATGCCTGGAATTGATTTTTTATGCCTGCACCTGTGAGGTGTTTGTGCTGTGGGTGGCTGGTACTGAAAGCAAGGTGTCCCTTTGATGCTGCAGTTTATTTCTTTATTTATAGGCGAGGTGCTGTGTCCTGACAGCTCTCCTCAGAGCTTGCAGACTTTGCTGGGAATTTTTAATTACTCAGTGCTCTGGAAGAATAAAATGTCTGCTCACGTAGGTACCTACAGGAGTGAAAATATTCCCACTGTGATTTGGTCATAGTCACTGGGGTTTTTGGTTTGTTTCCTCAAAATTCCATCAGTCACCAGCCAATAAATTGGAACAACTGGTGAAAGCTGTTTAGCTACCTGAACTTGCTGAAGTTGTAAATGACAAACTGAAAGCATTTGGGGTTCCTGAAACCTCTGAACACTTGGCTGAGATCTGCTAATAAGTTTGTTTTTCTGATGGGGTTTTGTTTCTTTCTGCAGCCTGGTCATCCAGTGGCGGTTTGTCAACAGAGTGCAGAAACAAATGAATGCCTTTCTGGAGGTGAGGCTCTTTAGCTCCTTCCTTTCACAAAAATAGGGATTTTTTTTTTTTTTAACACAGATTTCTTACCCACTGGTGTCTTTGTAAAGCTTGGCAGGGAATGCAAATAGAATACTTATGTTTTATGATTTTACAGTTCTGTCTTGTGTAAGAATATATCATTTTTCTCTTATGAGAACAAGGTCATTCTCTTTCAAGTTTAATTATTTGAGCTTGAAGTAATTTAGTCATTGATTTTTTAATTAGGATTTATGTGGGATGAGAGTTTTAACTTTGCTCTTCTTTTTAGGGATTCACAGAACTGCTTCCTATTGATCTGATCAAAATTTTTGATGAAAATGAACTGGAGGTGAGTCAGTTTGGTGCCCCAAGCTGACAGTTCTCTGACAGATGTGCCATGTTCTGGGCTCTTGAATCATCTGTCTCTCTCCCTAAGGGAATGTGCAGACACAGATGCCTTGCTCAGAGTCGGAAATTAGATGTTTCTTCCTAATTAATAAATCTATTCGTGACATGCACTTACTCGGGAAGGTGGCTGGGGGTGTGCCTCTGAAGCCTGGCAGTAGCTTAGTGGATCAGTGCCATCATGCCCGTGCCAGTCACATTTGAGGCAAACACGTGGAAGTTGCTGTCACACTGTGGCAGTGTGCAGCCATTCTCCAGTAACTGCAATACTCTGGGAATCCTCTGACTCTCCCCTGTGTGTGCATGAATGACTGAGGGGCAGTGCCACCTTGTTACCCTGTGAGTTCAGGGAAACATCCCACCCTTCTGCTTCCCTGCAGTTACTGATGTGTGGCCTTGGTGACGTCGATGTCAATGACTGGAGACAACACACCATCTACAAAAATGGTTACTGCCCAAATCATCCCGTTATCCAGTGGTTCTGGAAGGTAAGACTGGCCACCACCTCAAACTGGTCCTGAATGATTTTTTTGCAATCATTTTTCTTTATGAAAACTGCTATAAGAGTTGGGGGGGGGTGTTGTGCTGGGGGCAGGACCTGCTCCCACCTCACTCAGGTGAGGGCAAGTGTAGCTCCTGCCACAGCAGCCCAAAGATGGGACCTGGAGCAGAGACAATCCATTGTGTGCTGAGGGTTGGCTTCTCATGCTGGCTCTGGGCTGCTCTTAAGGCCTGCCTGCGCAGGCCAGGGCAGGAGGCTGAGGCTGATGGGGGCCGTTTGCCAACAGGCTGTTCTGCTGATGGATGCTGAGAAACGGATCCGGCTCCTGCAGTTTGTCACCGGGACGTCACGTGTGCCTATGAACGGATTTGCTGAACTTTATGGTGAGCTGCTCGTGGCACGATGGGAATCCAGCCAAGCTCTGACCTCCACGTAGCACTAAGTTTTAAATGCTGATGTCTGAGCTCACTTCCTTGGTATTACACAGGCTCTGAACCCAACTCACTGGGCTTGGAAAGAAAGAATCTCATTAGTGTTGCTTTAATGAAAAATCTGGCCCACAATTGATGCCAGCATTTCATGTTAAAAATAATGTTTAGGCAGTCTGTAGTATCCAGCAATTTCTGTTTCATATGGTTTTCATTTTCATCCAGGTTCAAATGGTCCTCAGCTGTTTACAATAGAGCAGTGGGGAAGTCCTGATAAGCTGCCCCGAGCTCACACCTGGTAAGTCACCAAAGCACAAATTCCAGAGCTGCTCCTGCCAGAAGGGCCACACTGCTGAGCATGCTCAGCTCTGCATCAAACAGCCTTTGATCCTGTGGGTCCCCAGTGCCTTCACAGACTGAGAAACTGAAGGATATTATTTTATTTCCCACGTCCTAGTAAGTGGATGTAATGAAGTAATGTAATGAAGTCAGACATCACCAAACAGCCATAGAAAGCACATGAACCATGGGAGAATTCAAAACAAATGTAAGGTTCTAAGATAATCTAACCCTGGTTCATGGATTTTGCAGATATTGAAAGCATTCAGTGCTAATTTGTCTTGCTCTGTTACATTTCAGGAATGTGGCTTTTTAAGGAAAGTTGTCCTGAATTGGAAAACTACTTTATAGATAATGAGTGCAGGCTGGGAATCTTTCCAGTGAAACGAATTCTATAGAATAGTGAACTTTAATAAAAAAAACAAACCTGAAAACAAAAGCACAAAACCCACCAAACACAAGCACAACAAAAACACACTCCAAAATCAACCCATCCTCTTTAGTTCCAATTCTCTGATAGCTTTTACCTTTGTAAGATTTTTCTCTTGGAAAATTTTGGTTTAATTTCCCCCCCCCCCCCCAGAGAGCAAAGGGTCTGTCCTCTTAATCTAGAATATCTTTGCTGAATCTCAAGAAATCTTTTTGTGTTTTGACAAAGATTGTTTTCCATCATCTAGGTACAGTGAGGGGCTTTCTGTTGGATTTTTTCCTCTTCTAAGCAATTCTTAGCAATTTCCTGCTCCCAGCTTTGCAAAGGAAGGCAGCACAGTTACTGGCGAGCTCACCTTGGGCAGGTGTGAGGTGTACAGGGAACAGTGTGGACCACAAGCTGCATTCTTAATCAAGACCCCAAATTATTTCATCTTTTCTAGTTCTTTAAAACTCTTTTTCCATGGATTATTCAGTGACTCTTTCCTTGTCCCTTCCAGCTTTAACCGCCTAGACTTACCTCTGTATGAATCTTTTGAGGACCTGCGGGAGAAGCTCCTCATGGCCGTGGAGAATGCCCAAGGGTTTGAAGGGGTGGATTAATTTTGCAGCACCCGTTCCCTCTCCAAGCACGTTCTGCTGGCTTTGGCACCTGCCCAAGGGACTCCAAGGGACTGTGGCATAGCAGTTGCCCAGCTCTGGGGGGCCAAGCCCCGAGGCTGGGACTGTCACCTGGGGTGGCCTTGCTGATGTTCCTGCAGCAGCTGCGAACTGATAACATTTCAGCAGGACTTACTCTATTTATGTTGTGCCTCTGTAGGCAAAGCCCTTAATAAATATTTTACACAATTTCTAATGACAATGAATGGAATTAATCATTTTACAGGTATAGTATTACAACTCATGTTTACTTCTTAATTGATTTAGACATTTTCAGATTTTATTTCATTACAATTAAATATCATATACTTGGAAAAATGAGCATTTTTCTTAATTTCATACCAGACTTTTTTTTTCAAAGCACGTTGAGCCTTGTGTTCCTAAACCATGAGGAGAATAGGAGAAAGCTCTGTCAGAAGCTTTCTCTCCACGAGCTGTCTATCAAAAGCAACTCTCTTCAGTAAGCACATCACTATTGTTGTGTATCCAGAAGTATGGGCTGGATGTTGCATTTTTGTGTAAGTACTAGAAGAGTGTCAAGGCACAGCAGAGCCCTGACACAGCATGTCCAGATCTCTGTTCTACCAAAACTGCCTCGTTACTGCCAAGCTGTACATGTGCTACAAAGCATCTGGGCTGGGGTTGGCATTAAGCCTTTGAGGAGAACGTGTTGAACCCTGTCATTCTCTCTGTACAGTGATTTGTTTTCCATCCTTTCCTCATTCCTGTTTGCAGTGGAGGCGTTCCAAATGAAATCTGGCACTCTGGAACACAGGTCTGTTCATGCTCCTGTTTGTGTGCACTTGCTAATGAACCTAATTAACACTGGGGTTGTTCATTTCTAACGGCACCGACTCTGAAGGCACTTTCTGTACCACTGGGAGGGCAGACGTGGTTTGAGCATAAACATTAATGGGATTATACTCCTTCCCACTGCACATGACCTTCTGGTGCAAGATCTGTCCATGGTGGATTTGGTTGCTATGTAAGAGAAAACCCATCCAGCTCTAGACTTGAGCCTGCAGACATGTTCCTCAGCAATTGTTTCTGTGATTTCTTTTTTACTTACAAAGACTTATTTAATATACACTGCTATCTAATCCATTTTGTTACCTATGACATGTTGCATGCCTAATCTATAATGTCTGAGTTGCATCTGTTTTGTGGCGGATTAAAGGTGACAGATTTGTGCTTGCACCAGTGCAGTGACATGGTGACAGCACTGCTGGAGCAGGGCTGGTTCTGCTGACCTGTGCCTCTGCCCCGGCCTGTTCTCCAGCATCCAAGCAAGGTGACACCACTTCCCAGAACAAACTTGTACCTCATTGCCAACAGATTTTGAGCCCTAGCCTTATCTGTGTGTTCAGCCACACTGCAGAGCCTGGGATACAGGATCACCCAACTGGGAAGAAGCCTTACTGCCAGTAACACTTAGCAGTTATGGTCCCAATCCTAAGGAAGATTAGGGTAGTACTTGAATGCAGTTCAAGATTCCTTCTCCATTAAATATGCTGATGCTGAATTCCTGACATTCCTGCCTGACCTTTTTCATCTGAGGAGCAAGCTGGAACACAAGACACTGGCTGGCATCAGAGTAGATAGGAATGTTAGACTGATGGCTCAGCTCTTGCGATAGAATAGATAAATCCAGGTATTCCCACTTACCTCAGCATTAAACACTTCTGATTCTAACACAGAATGCCTTTGAGAGAAGTGTCATACTCCAAAACTTATTTTCTCTGTCTTCTCATGGAGGATTTTTGAAGTCTGATGCATCCATTAGAACATAGCCGGGCCTGTTCTGGCTATGAAGCTGCAGTGCCATGTCAGGCACAGAGGAAGGCTGGCACCAGCTGAGGCACATTATGTTTAACAACCCACCGTTCCTCCTGGAGTGTCTGACCATCCCTCTCCTACTAATTGTCTGCCGACGCCAGACTAAAAATTCTCCGAGCTCTACTAAAACCGGTGGCGTGTGGGGGTCCGGGGCCGTGGCAGGGCAGCGCCCGGAGCCCCGGCGGAGTCGCAAGAGGGGCAGCGCCGGAATGAGCCGCTGCCAGTGCCGCTCCAGATCCCCCCTCGGTCCTGCAGCCGGGGGTCGGTGTGGGGCCGGGACTCTGGGGCGGGGGCCCGGCGGGTCCGGGGCAGTCCCAGAAGGCAGAGCCCGGGCGGAACCAGGGGCGGGGCCGGGGCCCGACTCAGGTGCGCGGTGCCCCAGGGCGGCTGCGCGGGGCGGGGCCGAGGTGATTTAAGCCCTAGAAATCACCTGGCTGCCATTTGTTCAGTCTGAGCACGCCGAGAGCAGGGGATCCTTGTCCGTGCTACCCCGGTGAGGCGTGGGGGCTTCGGCTTCCCTACGTCTCCCCCCGTTTACGCCTCCTTCGTTCTCCCCGCACTCCTCTTTTTTCTTCCCCTTCTGTCTCCCAAACCTGACCCGATACCACCCCCCCCACTCCGTCCTCTCCCGCTAGGCCCCTTCTATTCCTCTTCTCCCTACCCCTCCATCATCCCTGCTATCTCTCCCGTCTCCCGGTTCTCCTCTCTCCTTCTTTCCCCCTCAGCCGCGGGGCTTGGGGCGCCGGAGAATAAAGTCCAGAGGGCCGGAGCCCGGCGCCCCTCGCCCCTCGCAGGGGCTGGGCCCGCTCGGCGGGTCTCCCCTGCTGTTCAAAACAGGGCCCGACACCGCTGGATCACAGGGAGCTCCATTCCAAGGATTGTATGTTTGGGATAAAAAATATAAAAATAATTGTATAAATATAAAACAAATATAAGAAATATACAGTATACAATAAAAATAATGCAACTATATGTATAAATATAAAAGATAAATATGAAAATAAAAATATAAAAATATTTGATATAGTTTAAAATAAATGTTTTATGAGTTTTCATTTGGTTGGAGGCAGGGCTTTTTTAGTTTTGGTCGGGGTTGTTTTGGGGTATTCACTTGGGAGGATTTTGTGAAGGGTGGCGAGTCCCGGGCTGGGCTGTGCGGCAGGGCTGCCACCTTGTGGGGACAGAGCGGAACTGCAGCCGCCCCCCCCCGAGCCAACGCCATGGCAGGGCTGCCACCTTGTGGACACAGACCGGTACTGCAGGGTGCCCCTCTCAGGACGGCAGAAGGGACCGCATGACGGGACCCTGCCTGGTGGGACTGCGGCAACGCTCAAGAGAGCGGCACGGTGAGACCCCCGGCAGAGAAAGGCGGACATGCTGCTGCCGATCGGCGCCCGCCAGCTCCCTCACGCCCGCGGCGCCGCCGAGCCCACGGCCCGTATCCATACGCTGGGAAAAGCCGCAAAAAAAATGGCACAGGGGAGATCAGTGTTAGTGCGTCACTCTGCAGCGTGAACAGACACAAAAAACCCGCCAGACCTTCTCCCCCCTCCCCTTCCTCCCCCCTATAAAGGATCGTGGAACCAACTCCCCCCCCCTTCCCCCCCCGCTTCCCCGCGCATGCGTTCTGCAGCCCCGCCCGCCCCTGCAGGCCCCGCCCCGAGCCTGCACGCTGCCGCCACGCACACCTGTGCAGGCCCCGCCCCCTGAGCCCCGTCCGCGGCCTTCAAGTGCGGCCGGGCCCCTCGCGCCCCGCTCCGTTCGTGGATGCCTCTCTTGGGATGCCCCGGGACCATCGCGCGGCGAGCCCAACGCGGGGGCTGCTCCCGGTGCTGCGCGGAGCCCCAGGTGCTCAGGTACGTCCAGGGCTCAGTTCTGGGTCTTTGTCGGTGTCCGCTGGGGGCTCCGAGCGGTGCCGCCTCTCCCCGGGCCGGCCGGGTGCGGTTCGCGGGACCGGGCCGGCACCGGCGTCGCCGCGGGCAGCGGGAGCCTCTCGCGGGTGCGGTTCGCGGGACCGGGCCGGCACCGGCGTCGCCGCGGGCAGCGGGAGCCTCTCCCGGGTGCGGTTCGCGGGACCGGGTCGGCACCGGCGTCGCCGCGGGCAGCGGGAGCCTCTCCCCTGAACGGGTGCTGGGGCCGAGCCCGGCGCTGCCGCTCCTGCTCCGTTTGGGGTCCGGGCGCGATCCCGCTGCGGCCGCAGGGGACCGGGGCTCTGTCGGTAACCGTACCCAGGAGAACAGCGGCCGAATCTCCGCGTGCAGACGCTGGATCGCCGCTGGAACCGCCCGGGGCACCAGGAACGCCGTACCGACCCTAGAGCCCCAAATCTCGCCGCTCTCGGTGCCCTCGTGCCGCGGGTGTGCGAAGCCCCCGCAGCTTTCAGCGGAGAGCAGCGCCTGGCTCAACCGTGGGGCTCCCTGTGGAACGAGCGGGGCTGGAGCACCGTGGGTGGGGCCAGGCACTGAGTTCCACTCAGGCTGCTTCTCCAACAGCCGCAGGTGAGATGCTCCCCCCTCCCCTTGCTTTGTAACTCAAAAAAGCTTTGCAGCGGTAAAAAAAATTTAGCTGAGAGTTTTCCCCTTTACTTCCAGGTTACAGGATACATTGGGGTTGAGAGGATTCCTAAAACCTGACTCTGAAGTAAATAGGACGTTTCCTGCAGATGAGTATTACCAAAATGATGGCAGCTGCTGAAGCTGAGGCTGCTTTTGTGGCCCGGAGTGCACAGAGGTCTCCGTGTCTCCTGCTCACTGCCAGCAACGTTCCTTGGTGTTTCTGTGTGTCTCAGCTGGCTGGGAATGCAGGGCAGGAGGAGGCCAGGAGCTTTAAGAACTTGAAATAACTTGGAAGCAAAAAAAAAAAAAAAAATTCATCTTTTTCTTCTGTGTTTTTTTTTTTTTTTTTTTCCTTTCAGATGCTGGACTTGCCTCTGTGGATGTGTGCTGAGCTCTCGCTGCAGGGGACTGTCAGGCCTGAATGGCTGTGAGTTTGTGGTGTTCTCACTGGGCAATCAGAAATTATTTTTAATTAGACCACAAAAATGCTTCCTGAAACCTTTCCCCTTTCCTGCCCCTTGCCGGGACTTCTGAATTTATAGCTGTTCCCTGATGTCACTTCCCCTGCCTGACTTCTGTGCAGCTCCTAGCTGGGAAAAACTGGGATAACTTAGGATAACTGGGATAACAGAGGTGAGAAAGTTAGCTGGATTTTTCTACAATTTCTAATTCCATACTGAAATTATTTCCAATTCCCCAGGGAGAAGAGCACAAACTCACAGCCGTTCAGGCCTGACGGTCACCGAGGGAAATCTGACACAGTATTAATAAGTACCCTTTCCTCGGAGCAGTCAGCACCCCAGTCCCTCCAGCCTTGGCAAGTTTTTGCAGTGAATGGAATGCAGCCGTTCAGCCCTTGCACCCCTGAACACCAGGAGAGCTGGAGTTTCACCCAGATCCCACATTCCCGTGGCAGTTAACCCCAGCAGGGAGGCAAAGAGGAACCCTGCATCCTCTGACTCACCGCACAGCACGGGCAGCACCAGGAGCCCCGCACCGGCGGGACAGGCGGGGCCCGGGGTCCCCGGGTCCGCACGGGCAGTCCCCGCGTCCCGGCCGGTCCCGGGCGCCCCGAGGAAACCGAGCGTGCCCGGAGGCGCGGCAGGACGGCAGCGCAGCGCCGCCTGGCGGCGGAGCAGGAGAGCAGCGCCGGGCCCCATGGCAGTATCCGTACCCGTGCGCCCCCTGCTGTCCGCGGCGATGCAGCGCCCGATGCCGAGTTCCACGCCCGTGTCGCCGAGGGAGAGGGGCACCGCTGGCTGGGGACTCCCTGCCGACACGGACAGAAGCCGAAGCAAAAGCCCCGGTGCCATTGGCGGCCCCTCCCCAGCGGGCCGGGCTCCGCATGGGCCCACGGCCCCGCGCGGTATCGGGTCAGCCCGCTCCCCCGTCTTCGTCGCGCCCGCCCCCGACTTCGGCACCCGGGCCCGGCTCCTGGCATCAGCGCGTCATTACCCCGCGCCGTCCCGCCCCCCGCGCATCATCGCGGGGGTGCGGCGGCCCGTCCCGGGGGCGGTGCCCGGGGCGGATCCTGGGGCCGTGCCGGGGTGGTGCCGGGGGCGTTCCCGGGCGCGGTGCCGGGGCAGTTCCGGGGGCGGGACACGATGGCGGCGTGCCCGGTGCTGGAGCGGTCCGTGCTGGAGCCAGGCGCCGGCCGGGCTGAGCAGCGGTGGGCGGGCGCGCGCGGCCCCCGAACCCCGGTGTTCCTGTGCGCGGGCTGTGGCGGCCCGGGCGTGACACCTCGAGGTGGGCGTGCAGTGCCATGGAGGGCAGCTGAATCCTGCGACCCCGGCACGTCCCCGCGGTCAGTGCCGCCATCCCTCCCTCCCTCCCTCCCGCTGCAGGTGCGGCTGCCAGCGTCGCCATGCACACAGAGCACAAGGTCTCTGAGCTCCTCGGCGAGTGCAGATGGTGAGGGCCAGTCCTGGCTGAGCACAGTCCCGGGACAGCCGGGCATTCCCAGGGAAGGCGCTGAGGACAAGCCCAGTAAAGGGCCCAGCCAGAGTGCTTGTGTGCCCCCCCGGAGGCCCTGGAACACATTCCGCATATGGGATAAGGCGGAGGGGTTTCTCACAAGGACATGTCCTGATAGACAAGGGGAATGGCCTTAGGATGAAGGAAAACAGGTTTAGATTAAATATCAGGAAGGAATTGTTCTCTGGGAGGGTGGGCAGGCCCTGGCACAGGGTGCCCAGAGAAGCTCTGGCTGCTCCTGGATCCCTGGAAGTGTGCAAGGCCGGGCTGGACACTAGTGCTTGGAGCAATCTGGGATAGTGGAAGGTGTCCCTGCCCAGGGCAGGGGGTGGCACTGGATGAGCTGTAAGGTCCCTTCTGCAGATTCTGAAGTTATTGCTGAGATCCATCAGCCTGAGGAGCTCATAATTTACACTGTGTAAAGCAAGAATGAATGCTTAGAAGAACTCTAATGCCTGATTTTTTTTTTTTTATTTTTTTTTTTTTTTTTTTAGAAAAGGGTTGGGGAGGGGTGCTTCCTTTTATTTTCTTCTGAATAAATGTTATTTCTTACTTGCAGCATGGTAGAAACCTTATTCTGCTCTGGCTGCTCGAGGACACTTGGCAGGATCTACAAGTGTACCTCAAGGCATCTCGACTAGAGGAGAGATTTGTTCTGTTTCAGTGTTGACTCTGTTGAAAGGTAAATGCAGACTGTTTCTGGGTCAGGCTACTTCCCATAGTGGCAATAAAGGGTCAAAGCAGTGACGGAACTGCTTCTGCTGTGTGTCCAGTACTTGCACTGGGAAAACTGGGAGCACTGGCAGGGACACTGGAAGAACTGTGAGGGAAGTGGGAAGGTTGGAAGGCACGCTGGGAAGAAACTAGGGGCACAGGGAGGACACTGGGACTCCTGGGAGTGGTCCTGCCATTGAGAAGGACACAAAAATGTCAAAGTCATCCCAGTGCTACAGGACACTCCAGAAGCCATGAAGACACGAAACAGGGCCCCCGGGGCCATCCAGGACCACTCCAAGGGCAAGCAGAGTTCTAGGTGGTGCCAGCTTTGGTCTGGGAGAAATCCTGCGCCAATTGGAATTTTAGCAGGCAGAAGCCCAGTTCCTGGAACAGGGACCTGTACACAAACTGTGGTCCTTTTCCCTGAAAAACAAAATTGACCCTCCCAGTTTCCTGATGGCAGTTTGGAGGAGGCAGTTGGCACTCAAAGAGCAGGCTAGGTTTGTAAACGGTGGCAGGATCCTGATCCATCTCTCGGTGCTCAATTGCTCCTGCATTCATCCCTTACTTGGCGTTCGATTGCTATTGCCTGCCGATCAGTTCGATCGGTGATCGAGCGTGGTTGTCAATCGATTAGATCGGCGGTCGATTGCTAATGCACACTGTTTGCACGCTCGTTGCACACCCTTTGCACTCATACAGAGGCAGGAGGTTTCTCAGTTTTGGTCGGGGTTTTTTGGGGCGTTCATTCAGGGGGATTTTTGGAAGGATTGGGACGCTCCTTTATTCCATCCGTTGCCTGTCTCCCAAGCTCCACCTTGTGGGCAGCGCGCGGTACTGCGCGCGTGCCTCTCCCAAGATGGCGGCTCAGGTGCCGCTCCCCCGACCTTCTAACTCTGGCTGCAAAAGAAGGGTGGCACAGCAAGGAGCTCTAGTGGGATGCCGACACCGATCCCACGGGTGCGATTTTCGGTGGCGTTTCCAACCGTGTGGACATCTCCTTCAGCCCGGTGCAGCCTGGGGAAGAGGGACGGGGCCGCCAGCGAAGGTCCCAGCCCAGCTCAGGCAGGGCGGGGTGCCGGGGCAGGCTTGGGGCGGAGCCGGGGCTTGGCGAGGCAGGACACAGAGGTACCGGGGACGGGACCGGGCGGGACTGCTCTCTCCTTCTGTGATCCCATGCCTCAGGGTGTCAAAGGCTGGAAAGAAGGAAGATTTGACAAAGAGCTCAATATCACGCTTGAAATTTTTGGGAAAACTGGAGGAAACTTTTCCGTGGAGTAATTGTGTAAGTCACGAGTGAACATTGAGAACTGTAGTTTTGAAGATGTGATTTTGGGTTCAGTCCATTTCTGTAGGAGAATAGTTTGTAAGGATAGTGCAGAAGGCACTAGTTCCCAATGAGTTACAGCTGTACTGATTACCAAGGAGTGGAAACAGCCTTGCCTGCCCAGTGAGGTTGGTTGTTATAAAAGAGTGGGTCAGCTGGCTGCCAGTTTCACTAAGCACAGCTCCGGTTGGAGGTGGAGAGCCTGCTGCAGTGTGGGATGGAGTCTGCTGGCTGTGC
The DNA here is from genome assembly GCF_052056855.1 of Sturnus vulgaris. Lineage (NCBI taxonomy): Eukaryota > Metazoa > Chordata > Aves > Passeriformes > Sturnidae > Sturnus > Sturnus vulgaris. Next base: position 82,134,355 of record NC_142283.1, read on the forward strand.
TGTGAGGAGGAAGGGACATGTGGCCCTGCAAGGGACGGGCAAGCTGGGTGGGGGGGACCCGGGCCGGGCAAGCCCGGGGGGGGGGCCCAGGCCAGGCGGGCCGGGCAAGCTGGCGGGGGCGGCCCCGGGCAAGTCGTGGGAGTGGCCGCGATCCTGCTGGGGATGGCGCACATGGGCATGGCCCGGCCCCTCAGGGTCCTACCCGGAGCCGGCCCCCGGGTGACACTGTGGCTTTGCAGGGCTGGAGAACTTGGTGTCCGCCGCCAAGACGCTGCCGTTGCCCCACGTGTACGATGTCGTGGAGGGACACGTGAAAATTTCCGTGGAATGTGCTGAGATATTCAAACTTCTCAATGCAGAAAGGAAGCCTGAAAGTGAAATAAGTTGCATATGGGGGTTGTAATTCAGGGACTAGCAGCTGCAATCCCAACAATCTCACGCTGGAGAAGAACCAAGAAAAGGTCGCCAAGGAATGGGCACAGCCCCCAAGGCTGCCAGAGCTCCAGGAGCGTTTGGACAATACCCTCAGGGGTGCCCAGGGTGGGATTGTTGGGGTGTCTGTGCAGGGCCGATTGTTGGACTGGATGATCTTTGTGGGTCCTTTCCAGCTCAGGAAATTCAGCGGTTCTGTGAATAAATGCTTTGTGGTGGGAGATCAATAGAAGCAGTTAAAAAAGCAAAACTAAAGTAAGCTAGTGAAAGTAAATGTTTTTAGATACCTCTCTTATACATCAGTATTCCTCAGATGCCATTGGTAAAGTTGACCTCATTTTTCTCATTTCAGCTGGGCACGATTAGTCCTCATCAGAATATGATGAATGAACAAAGAGTTCAACAGCTTTTCACTGTGAATGCTGGTGCAGCATTGCTAACTGCTTGCAATGTAGTATGGCATTGCATGTCTTTTTAACCATCACTTGCTGTTCTTTGCCTTTCAGTATTGTTTTTGTCTGTGTCATGTTCAGTGACAGCCTTTGCTCAATATCCTATTGCTGACAGGGGCTGATGTTTGTAATGGGCACAGCCCCGATGCTGTACGGCTTCTGGATTCTTCTGGAAGGAATTAATTATGAGACTGGAACAGCCCCAATGTTTTCTTCCAGCATATTTCATTTTTTGTTCTCCACTTGGGAGCAACCATCACTTGAAGCATTGGTTTCTTGAAACTACATGCTCTCAGAAGTGATCTTTTCCAAGAGGAAGCATTAATTTGGGAGAGAATCTAGAAGTTAATGTCACTTTCATATGTGGAAGCTTTCCTCTTGGAGGGGGGTTATTCTTTTTCTTAATGGCGGTTGTTACTGTTTGCTCAGGTAATAATTTCAAGTCAGATATTAACTTACTTTTCTGTCCTGCAGATGCTGTTAATCTTTCAAGCTCTGGAAGCCATTTTACTGAGGACAGCCAGCGACCTCTCACATTTTTCTGTTGTGGGAATGAACATTGTCAAAAAGTTGATTAATTCCTATGTGAAACTGATCTATGCTGCTTTGTATTCTGAAAATTGCAAGTAAGTCTTCTTGGTGACCTGGTGGAGGATCTCTGCCAATTGGTCTGGAGGGACTGGACATCGCAAAATTCATCTTGACTTATTGCTAATAATCTCCTTTTATTTAATAATCCTTTTCCACTTGTCATAAAATAATTGCCTGTGGCAGTCTTTGGAAAGTGGAAGCTCTGATACATCAGACAATCCAGTGCTGTAGGATACTTTCCTGAAGCTGTGGTTTTCATCAGTTGGGCCTGTCCTAGTGAGAGGTTTAAGGTGGTATCTCTGGCAAATTCAGTGGAACAGAATGAACTGCTCTCAGGGAAAAGCTGAATTGTTTTGTAAAGTATATTTTCGGGATAAACCAGAGCTAATCTATAGTATTCAGAAAGGACGTTTTAGGGCGGAATCTGAGGTGATTTCTGAGGGACAGAATGAAGTTGTCGCAGGGGAAAGCTGAGTTACTGTGCAGTGGATTTTGTGGGCTTCAAGATGAGGTATCCTGTGTTTCACTGAGGGAGAAGCAGGAGCTGTGAATTGTGCTGAGGGCCATGGGGACACCGAGGGAGATGCAGGTGCCGCGAGTGAGGTTCGGGTGTCTTGAGGAACACGGAGGGGCCAAGTGTCTGTGCGAGTGTGGCTGAGCGAGAGGGAGGTGCCTGACTGCGTGTGTGCTGGGTGACCTCCCTGTAAGCAGGGCTGGGTCTTTGCTTTGCTGCCCTTGGCCTTTTGCCACTGTTGCTGCTTTGGCTGGCTGGAGAGCGGGGCGACCCTATAAAAGGACAGTGAGAGCCCCAGTGTGTGCAGGCCAGGGGGGAAATGGAGCTCCCCCAGGCCACCCTGTAAGCAGGGCAGGGCCTTTTGCCCACGGCCCTTGGCTTTGTGCCTTGGCCACCCCTGAAGCCCCTCAGCATTTTTAGGCCTTTATGGCCTCCCTGCAGCCCCCCTGGGGCAGGCGTGAAGCTTTGGTCTCCTGCTCAGCGGAGGCAGGGCCCCCACAGGCCCTGTGAGCAGTGACAAAAGCAGTTATCTGTGTTTAAGGTCTGAGTTTCTGGTGCAACACTGAGCATCCATTACTGTTGGTTTGTTTTAGGCTTGGACTTGTATAAAGGTGAGACTCCCCCCTCACCAATGGGCCAAGAGAGATGGTTTTCTGCAGTCCTGAGAACTTAGGAAGTATTCCAGGAGTCTGTGATGAAGCCTTGATCTTTTCCTGTTTGGACATGCCATTCAGGAAGAGGTGAGTAGCTATGGTGATTTGAGGAGGTAAGGTGGATTGGTGTGGGTCCACTCATGGTTGAGCAATGCCACATCACCTTGTCCCCCCCTCAGCCACGCATAGCCTGTGATGACGGCGTCAGGCTCTGCATGTGGCCGAATCCTGTGGCCCGAGAGTGCAGGCATTTTCAGGAGATGGTGAGCATCAAAACTGTCAGGCTTTGGCTGATGGTGCTCCTGAGATAATGCACTAATATTTGATTTCGTTAATTGCAGTTGACATCAGTGACAGCAGCGCTTTGAGAGCACGGAATTGCCAGAGGATGAGATGGCCTTCCTTCACACCTGCCATGGGCTCACATCCCCTGATGTCCGTGAGATAAGTGGAGGGCTTCCACCCACAGGGGGGATGGAAGTGGGATGTGGGGTCAGGACTCTTTGGACGAGGTTTTTGAGTCAGGTTTGGAGACGAGGATGTCTAAGCTGAGTCCCCTTTGGCCATATGTAGCGTAGATCTGAAGATGCTGAGGTGCACAGGGCAGAGCGGCCCTGGTGTTTGTTGTGTCATTTGTCTATCGTGCAGTGTGTGTCTCGTGTGGCATGTCTTTTCCCTTTGCCCTTCAAGGTTCTTTTTGGAAACTCTGACATCATTCTTAGCATCTCTCATTGCTGCTTTCCTCTGCCTGGCACTGTTACAATCAAACCTTTGACCCAAGGGATTGGACAGGTATTAGAATCTGACTGGATGCTTCTCAAGAGAGATGAGATGTCTTTTTTTAAGGTCTTGTTCTGTGCACTGTAGAGATGCCTTGTACTGGATTAGGACTTGTAGAAGTGTGAAGATAGGTAGAGGATTCTGAGCGTAGGGGGTCTCGGGCATCCAACCTTTTGGGTCTTGGAATAAATCGTTCTGTTAGCATCTTCTTCCAGCTGGCTTCTCTGAGCCTCATCAGGTCAGCGTTGCTCTCATCTCGGCCGTGCCCTTCCTCGTTCTCTCGGTTCTTGCGGTCGCTCTTCTGAATGAGTTTTCTCTTGCTGTTGCGTCCCCTTGTTTGTCATCCCCTGTGTCAGAGGTGTTTGTGCGTCTGGCCTGAGGTCGCTCTTCCCTGCTGCACCGTAAATTCACCTCACGATTGTCGGCAAATAGCACGATTACTATTGACACCATCTCAACACGTCATACAGGTAAAGGAGCGGACCAGATCGGCAGTCACCGAAGCTCGTAGACCTAGGGATCCAAATGACATCCTAAATGCACTAAATCCAGATATGCTCACCGGATCAGGGGTATTTAGTAACTGACGTTCAACTTAATTGAACGCATTGGGAACACATCATTTGTCTGCACGTTTAGCCAGACAGGCTTTTAATGTCGTTCCAGATTCTCAACCACGTACTCTTTATTCAGCTGTTCAACAAGGAATAACAGAACCTTTATACCAATTTTATTCATTGCTTATGGGCAGCTTGAAGCAATCAGAATGATTTAACCGACAAGGCGTGACAAAAAACATTCAAGTTAGTGGCATTTGAAAAGGCTATTTCCAAAACAAAACCTTTGTTGATTACTTTGGGTAAAGATGCTGATGTAACAGAAACGATCTACTGTAGCAGATACGGCTACTAGAGCATCTCAGTCCCAACAAGGACAAGTTGTCGCCAATGCCGTAGCAGAGGCCATAAAACCAGCCACAAATTTACTTGCTGCTGCAGTAAGCAAAATAGGCCAAACACCAAAGTCAGGACCTTCAAAGACACGAGGCGCATGTTAGCGATGTGGGGCAAAGGGACATTTCAAAAAGACACGCCAAGCGTCAGTACGGTGCGATAGATGTCAAAAAGGCAACCGTTCCGCAGCCGCCCGTCGGTCCGCAAAAAACGGATTACAAAGCGCAAAGAGCCGCCGTGCGGTGAAACAAGCAGTCGGCCCAACGCTGTCCAACAACTTGACCCACCAGCGACCACAGCGAGCTTGGCAATCGATTCGGCAGCAGCAGTAGCCGTTACTCTTATCAATCAAACTGCGTATCAAATTCCAACAGGTGTCACCAGAGCAATATACGCCTCAGACAGCGCACTTGCGGCATTATTAACTGGAAAATCTTCTGCTGGACTTGCAGGACTCATCGTCCTCCCAGGTGTAATCGATGCTGACTACACCGGAGAGATTCAAGTGCGTGCCTACACTTTATCACCACCACTTCCTATTTCCAAGGCAACCAGAATTGCACAATTGATTCTATATTTAACAATTCCTACATAAGGGACATCTTCTGAACTCCACCACAGAGAGGAATTAAAGGCTTCGGATCCACTGGAGACACAGTAGTAAATTTAGTACAGCAAATGAAACAGAGACCAATGGTGAAAGCAACCTTACGATCTGGCACGGTTCAAAAAGAAGTCACCGTTATGCTAGATACAGGAGCTGATGTTAGCGTCATTTACAAAGAACGCTGGCCCAAAGATTGGTTTCTTCAACAAACTGTGCATGCAGTACAAGGCGTAATAGGGAATTCTATACCATAGGGAAGTGTCCATGCCATAGAAGTGAGATTTCCCGAAGGGCAAACAGCCACACAACGCCCATATGTCACGTCTTTACTTGGAAAGTCGGGCAAGCCGAGGTGGGGCCCTGGGCCGGGCAAGCAGGGGGGCGGGCCCCAGGGCCGCGCAAGCCGAGGGGGAGCCCGGGGACGGTCAAGCTGGGTGGGGGGTGCCTGGTCCGGGCAAGCCAGGCAAGCCGAGGTGGCTCCCCGAACGGGGGGGGGGGGGGCCGCGCCGGGGCGGGGGGCGGGCCCACGACCTGGGCAAGCCGATGGGGCGGTCCTGGGGCTGGGCAAGACGGGGGGGGCGGGCCTCGGGGCTGGGCAAGCCAGGCAATCCGAGGGGGCGCTCCGGGCTGGTCGTGCCGGGCAAGCCGAGGGAGAGCCCCGGTCCGGGCAAACCTGGTAAGCCGAGGGGGCGCCCCGAAGTGGGGGGGCCCCGCGCCGGGCTAGCTGGGGGGGGGGCGGGCCCCGGGTTCGGGCAAGCCGATGGGGCTGTCCCTGGGGCTGGGCAAAACGGGGGGGCGGGCCCCGTGGCCAGGCAATCCGACGGGGCGCTCCGGGATCGTCATGCAGAGCAAGCCGAGGGGACGCCCCGAAGGGGAGGGCCCGGCGCCGGTCATGCCGGGCAAGCCCGGCGGGGGACGGGCCCCGAGGCCGGGCAAAACGGGGGTCGCTCCGGGCTGGTCATGTCAGGGAAGCCGAAGGGGGGCCCCGGTCCGGGCAAGCCAGGCAAGCCGAGGGGCCGCCCCGAAGTTGGGGGGGGGGGGCTGCGCCGGGCAAGGTGGGGCGGGGGGCGGGCCCCGGGGCCGGGCAAGCCGATGGGGCGGTCCCTGGGGCTGGGCAAGACGGGGGGGGCGGGCCTCGGGGCTGGGCAAGCCAGGCAATCCGAGGGGGCGCTCCGGGCTGGTCAGGCCGGGCAAGCCGATGGGTGGGGGGGCCCCTGTCCAGGCAAGCCGGGGGGGGGCTCTGGGCTGGGCAAGTCGCGCGGGGGCTCCGTGCTGGTCATGCCAGGCAAGCCGAGGGGGGGCCCCGGTCCAGGCAAGCCTGGTAAGCCGAGGGGGCGCCCCGACGGGGGGGGGTCCCGCGCCGGGCCAGCTAGGGGGGGCGGGCCCGGGGGCTGGGCAAGCCGATGGGGCGGTCCCTGGGGCTGGGCAAGACGGGGGGACGGGCCTCGGGGCTGGGCAAGCCAGGCAATCCGAGGGGGCGCTCCGGGCTGGTCACGCCGGGAAGCCGAAGGGGGGGGGGGGGGGGGGCCCTGTCCAGGCAAGCCGGGGGGGGGGCTCCGGGCTGGTCATGCCGGGCAAGTTGGGCGGGGTGCCCGGTCCGAGTAAGCCTGGTAAGCCGAGGGGGCGCCCCGAAGTGGGGGGGCCCCGCGCCGGGCTAGCTGGGGGGGGGCGGGCCCCGGGTTCGGGCAAGCCGATGGGGCGGTCCCTGGGACTGGGCAAGACGGGGGGGCGGGCCTCGGGGCTGGGCAAGCCAGGCAATCCGAGGGGACGCTCCGGGCTGGTCATGCCGGGCAAGCCGAAGGGGGGGTTGCCCCGGGCCGGGCAAGCCGGGGCGGGGGGCCCCGGGGGGGGGGCAAGGCGAGCAAGCCGAGGGGCAGCCCCCGGCCGGGCAAGGCGGAGGGGAGAGCCCCAGGCCGGGCATGCCGGGGGCGGGGGGAGCCCGGGTTCGGGCAAGCCGATGGGGCGGTCCCTGGGGCTGGGCAAAACGGGGGGCGGGCCCCGTGGCCAGGCAATCCGACGGGGCGCTCCGGGATCGTCATGCAGAGCAAGCCGAGGGGACGCCCCGAAGGGGAGGGCCCGGCGCCGGTCATGCCGGGCAAGCCGGGCGGGGGACGGGCCACGAGGCCGGGCAAAACGGGGGTCGCTCCGGGCTGGTCATGTCAGGGAAGCCAAGGGGGGCCCCGGTCCGGGCAAGCCAGGCAAGCCGAGGGGGCGCCCCGAAGTTGGGGGGGGGGGGCTGCGCCGGGCAAGGTGGGGCGGGGGGCGGGCCCCGGGGCCGGGCAAGCCGATGGGGCGGTCCCTGGGGCTGGGCAAGCCGATGGGGCGGTCCCTGGGGCTGGGCAAGACGGGGGGGCGGGCCTCGGGGCTGGGCAAGCCAGGCAATCCGAGGGGACGCTCCGGGCTGGTCATGCCTGGCAAGCCGAAGTGGGGGAGCTCCTGTCCAGGCAAGCCGGGGGGGCGGCCCCGTCCGGGTAAGCCGGGGCGGGGGCTCCGTGCTGGGCATGCCAGGTAAGCCGAGGGGGGGCCCCGGGCGGGGCAAGCCTGGTAAGCCGAGAGGGCGCCCCGAAGTGGGGGGGCCCCGCGCCGGGCCAGCTGGGGGGGGCGGGCCTCGGGGCTGGGCAAGCCGATGGGGCGGTCCCTGGGGCTGGGCAAAACGGGGGGCGGGCCCCGTGGCCAGGCAATCCGACGGGGCGCTCCGGGATCGTCATGCAGAGCAAGCCGAGGGGACGCCCCGAAGGGGAGGGCCCGGCGCCGGTCATGCCGGGCAAGCCGGGAGGGGGCTCCGGGCCGGTCATGCCGGGCAAGTTGGGCGGGGGGCCTGGTCCGAGCAAGCCTGGTAAGCCGAGGGGGCGCCCCGAAGTGGGGGGGCCCCGCGCCGGGCTAGCTGGGGGGGGGCGGGCCCCGGGTTCGGGCAAGCCGATGGGGCGGTCCCTGGGGCTGGGCAAAACGGGGGGGCGGGCCCCGTGGCCAGGCAATCCGACGGGGCGCTCCGGGATCGTCATGCAGAGCAAGCCGAGGGGACGCCCCGAAGGGGAGGGCCCGGCGCCGGTCATGCCGGGCAAGCCGGGCGGGGGACGGGCCACGAGGCCGGGCAAAACGGGGGTCGCTCCGGGCTGGTCATGTCAGGGAAGCCAAGGGGGGCCCCGGTCCGGGCAAGCCAGGCAAGCCGAGGGGGCGCCCCGAAGTTCGGGGGGGGGGGCTGCGCCGGGCAAGGTGGGGCGGGGGGCGGGCCCCGGGGCCGGGCAAGCCGATGGGGCGGTCCCTGGGGCTGGGCAAGCCGATGGGGCGGTCCCTGGGGCTGGGCAAGACGGGGGGGCGGGCCTCGGGGCTGGGCAAGCCAGGCAATCCGAGGGGACGCTCCGGGCTGGTCATGCCTGGCAAGCCGAAGTGGGGGAGCTCCTGTCCAGGCAAGCCGGTGGGGCGGCCCCGTCCGGGTAAGCCGGGGCGGGGGCTCCGTGCTGGGTATGCCAGGCAAGCCGAGGGGGGGCCCCGGGCGGGGCAAGCCTGGTAAGCCGAGAGGGCGCCCCGAAGTGGGGGGGCCCCGCGCCGGGCCAGCTGGGGGGGGCGGGCCTCGGGGCTGGGCAAGCCGATGGGGCGGTCCCTGGGGCTGGGCAAAACGGGGGGCGGGCCCCGTGGCCAGGCAATCCGACGGGGCGCTCCGGGATCGTCATGCAGAGCAAGCCGAGGGGACGCCCCGAAGGGGAGGGCCCGGCGCCGGTCATGCCGGGCAAGCCGGGAGGGGGCTCCGGGCCGGTCATGCCGGGCAAGTTGGGCGGGGGGCCTGGTCCGAGCAAGCCTGGTAAGCCGAGGGGGCGCCCCGAAGTGGGGGGGCCCCGCGCCGGGCTAGCTGGGGGGGGGCGGGCCCCGGGTTCGGGCAAGCCGATGGGGCGGTCCCTGGGGCTGGGCAAAACGGGGGGGCGGGCCCCGTGGCCAGGCAATCCGACGGGGCGCTCCGGGATCGTCATGCAGAGCAAGCCGAGGGGACGCCCCGAAGGGGAGGGCCCGGCGCGGGTCATGCCGGGCAAGCCGGGCGGGGGACGGGCCCCGAGGCCGGGCAAAACGGGGGTCGCTCCGGGCTGGTCATGTCAGGGAAGCCAAGGGGGGCCCCGGTCCGGGCAAGCCAGGCAAGCCGAGGGGGCGCCCCGAAGTTGGGGGGGGGGGGGGCTACGCCGGGCAAGGTGGGGCGGGGGGCGGGCCCCGGGGCCGGGCAAGCCGATGGGGCGGTCCCTGGGGCTGGGCAAGACGGGGAGGCAGGCCTCGGGGCTGGGCAAGCCAGGCAATCCGAGGGGGCGCTCCGGGCTGGTCATGCCGGGCAAGCCGAAGGGTGGGGGGGCCCTGTCCAGGCATGCCGGGGGGGGGGGGGCTCCGGGCCGGTCATGCCGGGCAAGTTGGGCGGGGGCCCCGGTCCGGGCAAGCCTAAGGGGTTGCCCCGGGCCGGGCAATCCGGGGCGGGGGGCCCCGGGGGGGGCAAGGCGGGCAAGCCGGGGGGGGCGCTCTGGGCTGGTCAAGTCCCGCGGGGGCTCCGGGCTGGTCATGCCAGGCAAGCCGAGGAGGGGCCCCGGTCCAGGCAAGCCTGGTAAGCCCAGGGGGCGCCCCGAAGTGGGGGGGGCTCCGCGCCGGGCCAGCTGGGGGGGGGCGGGGCCCGGGGTTGGGCAAGCCGATGGGGCGGTCCCTGGGGCTGGGCAAGACGGGGGGGGCGGGCCTCGGCGCTGAGCAAGCCAGGCAATCCGAGGGGACGCTCCGGGCTGGTCATGCCGGGCAAGCCGAAGTGGGTGGCCGCTGTCCAGGCAAGCCGGGGGGGGCTCCGGGCAGGACATGCCGGGCAAGCAGGGCGGGGGCCCCGGTCCGGGCAATCCTAAGGGGTTGCCCCGGGCCGGGCAAGCCGAGGGGACGCTCCGGGCTGGTCATGCCTGGCAAGCCGAAGTGGGGGAGCTCCTGTCCAGGCAAGCCGGGGGGCGGCCCCGTCCGGGTAAGCCGGGGCGGGGGCTCCGTGCTGGGCATGCCAGGCAAGCCGAGGGGGGGCCCCGGGCGGGGCAAGCCTGGTAAGCCGAGGGGGCGCCCCGAAGTGGGGGGGCCCCACGCCGGGCCAGCTGGGGGGGGCGGGCCTCGGGGCTGGGCAAGCCGATGGGGCGGTCCCTGGTGCTGGGCAAGACGGGGGGGCGGGCCTCGGGGCTGGGCAAGCCAGGCAATCCGAGGGGACGCTCCGGGCTGGTCATGCCGGGCAAGCCGAAGGGGGGGTTGCCCCGGGCCGGGCAAGCCGGGGCGGGGGGCCCCGGGGGGGGCAAGGCGGGCAAGCCGAGGGGGAGCCCCGGTCCGGGCAAGCCTGGTAAGCCGAGGGGGCGCCCCGAAGTGGGGGGGGCCCCGCGCCGGGCCAGCTGGGGGGGGGCGGGCCCCGCGCCGGGCCAGCTGGGGGGGGGCGGGCCCCGGGGCTGGGCAAAACGATGGGGCGGTCCCTGGGGCTGGGTAAGCCGATGGGGCGGTCCCTGGGGCTGGGCAAGCCGATGGGGCGGTCCCTGGGGCTGGGCAAGACGGGGGGGGCGGGCCTCGGGGCTGGGCAAGCCAGGCAATCCGAGGGGACGCTCCGGGCAGGTCATGCCGGGCAAGCCGAAGGGGGGGTTGCCCCGGGCCGGGCAAGCCGGGGCGGGGGGCCCCGGGGGGGGCAAGGCGGGCAAGCCGAGGGGGAGCCCCGGTCCGGGCAAGCCTGGTAAGCCGAGGGGGCGCCCCGAAGTGGGGGGGGCCCCGCGCCGGGCCAGCTGGGGGGGGGCGGGCCCCGCGCCGGGCCAGCTGGGGGGGGGCGGGCCCCGGGGCTGGGCAAAACGATGGGGCGGTCCCTGGGGCTGGGTAAGCCGATGGGGCGGTCCCTGGGGCTGGGCAAGCCGATGGGGCGGTCCCTGGGGCTGGGCAAGACGGGGGGGCGGGTCTCGGGGCTGGGCAAGCCAGGCAATCCGAGGGGACGCTCCGGGCTGGTTATGCCGGGCAAGCCGAAGGGTGGGGGGGCCCCGGTCCGGGCAAGCCTGGTAAGCCGAGGTGGCGCCCCGAAGTGGGGGGGCTCCGCGCCAGGCCAGCGGGGGGAGCGGGCTTCGGGGCTGGGCAAGCCAGGCAATCCGAGGGGACGCTCCGGGCTGGTCATGCCGGGCAAGCCGAAGGGGGGGAGCCCTTGTGCAGGCAAGCCGGGGGGGGCTCCGGGGCGGTCATGCCGGGCAAGCAGGGCGGGGGGCCCCGGGGGGGCAAGGCGGGCAAGCCGAGGGGCGGCCCCGTTGCGGGCAAGGCCGGGGGGAGAGCCCCCGGCCGGGTATGCCGGGGGGGAGGGGGGAGCCCGGGTTCGGGCAAGCCGATGGGGCGGTCCCTGGGGCTGGGCAAGACGGGGGGGCAGGCCTCGGGGCTGGGCAAGCCGGGCAATCCGAGGGGGCGCTCCGGGCTGGTCACGCCAGGAAGCCGAAGGGGGGGGGGCCCTGTCCAGGCAAGCCGGGGGGGGGGCTCCGGGCCGGTCATGCCGGGCAAGTTGGGCGGGGGGCCCGGTCCGAGCAAGCCTGGTAAGCCGAGGGGCGCCCCGAAGTGAGGGGGCCCCACGCCGGGCTAGCTGGGGGGGGGGCGGGCCCCGGGGCTGGGCAAGCCGATGGGGCGGTCCCTGGGGCTGGGCAAGACGGGGGGGCGGGCCTCGGCGCTGAGCAAGCCAGGCAATCCGAGGGGACGCTCCGGGCTGGTCATGCCGGGCAAGCCGAAGTGGGTGGCCGCTGTCCAGGCAAGCCGGGGGGGGCTCCGGGCAGGACATGCCGGGCAAGCAGGGCGGGGGCCCCGGTCCGGGCAATCCTAAGGGGTTGCCCCGGGCCGGGCAAGCCGAGGGGCGGCCCCGTGCCGGGCAAGGCTGGGGGGAGAGCCCCAGGCCGGGCATGCCGGGGGGGGGGGGGGGGGGGGAGGGAGCCCGGGTTCGGGCAAGCCGATGGGGCGGTCCCTGGGGCTGGGCAAGACGGGGGGGCAGGCCTCGGGGCTGGGCAAGCCGTGATGGGGGGCCCCAGGCTTGGCTACACGAATGGGGGGCGGGGGGACGGTCCCGGGCCGGGCAAGGCGGGGGGGGACGGTCCCAGGCCGGGCAAGGCGGGGGTGGGGGACGGTCCCGGGCCGGGCAAGGTGGTGGTGGGGGACGGTCCCGGGCCGGGAAAGGCGGGGGTGGGGGACGGTCCCGGGCCGGGCAAGGCGGGAGTGGGGGACGGTCCCGGGCCGGGCAAGGTGGGGGGGGACGGTCCCGGGCCGGGCAAGGCGGGGGTGGGGGACGGTCCCGGGCCGGGCAAGGTGGTGGTGGGGGACGGTCCCGGGCCGTGCAAGGCGGGGGTGGGGGACGGTCCCGGGCCGGGCAAGGCGGGAGTGGGGAACGGTCCCGGGCCGTGCAAGGTGGGGGTGGGGGACGGTCCCGGGCCGGGCAAGGCCGGGGGGGGACGGCCACCGGCTGGGCATGCTGGGATTGGGGGCCCCAGGCCGGGAAAGCCGGGCCGGGGGGCGCCCGGGGCCAGTCAAGCCTGGATGGGTGGCCCCGGGCCTGGCAAGGCGGGCAAGCCGGGGTGTGGGGCCCCGGGCCGGGCAAGGTGGGCAAGCCGGGGGGGGGGGCCCCGGGCCGGATGGGCCGGGCAAGCAGGCGGGGGCGGCCCCGGGCAAGTCGTGGGAGTGGCCGCGATCCTGCTGGGGATGGCGCACATGGGCATGGCCCGGCCCCTCAGGGTCCTACCCGGAGCCGGCCCCCGGGTGACACTGTGGCTTTGCAGGGCTGGAGAACTTGGTGTCCGCCGCCAAGACGCTGCCGTTGCCCCACGTGTACGATGTCGTGGAGGGACACGTGAAAATTTCCGTGGAATGTGCTGAGATATTCAAACTTCTCAATGCAGAAAGGAAGCCTGAAAGTGAAATAAGTTGCATATGGGGGTTGTAATTCAGGGACTAGCAGCTGCAATCCCAACAATCTCACGCTGGAGAAGAACCAAGAAAAGGTCGCCAAGGAATGGGCACAGCCCCCAAGGCTGCCAGAGCTCCAGGAGCGTTTGGACAATACCCTCAGGGGTGCCCAGGGTGGGATTGTTGGGGTGTCTGTGCAGGGCCGATTGTTGGACTGGATGATCTTTGTGGGTCCTTTCCAGCTTAGGAAATTCAGCGGTTCTGTGAATAAATGCTTTGTGGTGTAAACAACTCTTAGTAATTTAATATGGTTTTGGGTTTGTGGGTTTTTTGTTGTTTTTTTTTTTTTTTTTTTTCCTGGAAGTAGCAGTGGCAGAAGCACCTACCAAGTGCCAGATGCTCTCTTCTGTTTGTGGGTGTTACTGGCTTTAGTGACACACACAACCAATAGTCCTGTGTAAATCAGGCTGTTAGGGTTCTTTAAGTGTTATCAAAATATCTTTTAGGAAATAAGGAGATCAATAGAAGCAGTTAAAAAAGCAAAACTAAAGTAAGCTAGTGAAAGTAAATGTCTTTAGATACCTCTCTTATACATCAGTATTCCTCAGATGCCATTGGTAAAGTTGACCTCATTTTTCTCATTTCAGCTGGGCACGATTAGTCCTCATCAGAATATGATGAATGAACAAAGAGTTCAACAGCTTTTCACTGTGAATGCTGGTGCAGCATTGCTAACTGCTTGCAATGTAGTATGGCATTGCATGTCTTTTTAACCATCACTTGCTGTTCTTTGCCTTTCAGTATTGTTTTTGTCTGTGTCATGTTCAGTGACAGCCTTTGCTCAATATCCTATTGCTGACAGGGGCTGATGTTTGTAATGGGCACAGCCCCGATGCTGTACGGCTTCTGGATTCTTCTGGAAGGAATTAATTATGAGACTGGAACAGCCCCAATGTTTTCTTCCAGCATATTTCATTTTTTGTTCTCCACTTGGGAGCAACCATCACTTGAAGCATTGGTTTCTTGAAACTACATGCTCTCAGAAGTGATCTTTTCCAAGAGGAAGCATTAATTTGGGAGAGAATCTAGAAGTTAATGTCACTTTCATATGTGGAAGCTTTCCTCTTGGAGGGGGGTTATTCTTTTTCTTAATGGCGGTTGTTACTGTTTGCTCAGGTAATAATTTCAAGTCAGATATTAACTTACTTTTCTGTCCTGCAGATGCTGTTAATCTTTCAAGCTCTGGAAGCCATTTTACTGAGGACAGCCAGCGACCTCTCACATTTTTCTGTTGTGGGAATGAACATTGTCAAAAAGTTGATTAATTCCTATGTGAAACTGATCTATGCTGCTTTGTATTCTGAAAATTGCAAGTAAGTCTTCTTGGTGACCTGGTGGAGGATCTCTGCCAATTGGTCTGGAGGGACTGGACATCGCAAAATTCATCTTGACTTATTGCTAATAATCTCCTTTTATTTAATAATCCTTTTCCACTTGTCATAAAATAATTGCCTGTGGCAGTCTTTGGAAAGTGGAAGCTCTGATACATCAGACAATCCAGTGCTGTAGGATACTTTCCTGAAGCTGTGGTTTTCATCAGTTGGGCCTGTCCTAGTGAGAGGTTTAAGGTGGTATCTCTGGCAAATTCAGTGGAACAGAATGAACTGCTCTCAGGGAAAAGCTGAATTGTTTTGTAAAGTATATTTTCGGGATAAACCAGAGCTAATCTATAGTATTCAGAAAGGACGTTTTAGGGCGGAATCTGAGGTGATTTCTGAGGGACAGAATGAAGTTGTCGCAGGGGAAAGCTGAGTTACTGTGCAGTGGATTTTGTGGGCTTCAAGATGAGGTATCCTGTGTTTCACTGAGGGAGAAGCAGGAGCTGTGAATTGTGCTGAGGGCCATGGGGACACCGAGGGAGATGCAGGTGCCGCGAGTGAGGTTCGGGTGTCTTGAGGAACACGGAGGGGCCAAGTGTCTGTGCGAGTGTGGCTGAGCGAGAGGGAGGTGCCTGACTGCGTGTGTGCTGGGTGACCTCCCTGTAAGCAGGGCTGGGTCTTTGCTTTGCTGCCCTTGGCCTTTTGCCACTGTTGCTGCTTTGGCTGGCTGGAGAGCGGGGCGACCCTATAAAAGGACAGTGAGAGCCCCAGTGTGTGCAGGCCAGGGGGGAAATGGAGCTCCCCCAGGCCACCCTGTAAGCAGGGCAGGGCCTTTTGCCCACGGCCCTTGGCTTTGTGCCTTGGCCACCCCTGAAGCCCCTCAGCATTTTTAGGCCTTTATGGCCTCCCTGCAGCCCCCCTGGGGCAGGCGTGAAGCTTTGGTCTCCTGCTCAGCGGAGGCAGGGCCCCCACAGGCCCTGTGAGCAGTGACAAAAGCAGTTATCTGTGTTTAAGGTCTGAGTTTCTGGTGCAACACTGAGCATCCATTACTGTTGGTTTGTTTTAGGCTTGGACTTGTATAAAGGTGAGACTCCCCCCTCACCAATGGGCCAAGAGAGATGGTTTTCTGCAGTCCTGAGAACTTAGGAAGTATTCCAGGAGTCTGTGATGAAGCCTTGATCTTTTCCTGTTTGGACATGCCATTCAGGAAGAGGTGAGTAGCTATGGTGATTTGAGGAGGTAAGGTGGATTGGTGTGGGTCCACTCATGGTTGAGCAATGCCACATCACCTTGTCCCCCCCTCAGCCACGCATAGCCTGTGATGACGGCGTCAGGCTCTGCATGTGGCCGAATCCTGTGGCCCGAGAGTGCAGGCATTTTCAGGAGATGGTGAGCATCAAAACTGTCAGGCTTTGGCTGATGGTGCTCCTGAGATAATGCACTAATATTTGATTTCGTTAATTGCAGTTGACATCAGTGACAGCAGCGCTTTGAGAGCACGGAATTGCCAGAGGATGAGATGGCCTTCCTTCACACCTGCCATGGGCTCACATCCCCTGATGTCCGTGAGATAAGTGGAGGGCTTCCACCCACAGGGGGGATGGAAGTGGGATGTGGGGTCAGGACTCTTTGGACGAGGTTTTTGAGTCAGGTTTGGAGACGAGGATGTCTAAGCTGAGTCCCCTTTGGCCATATGTAGCGTAGATCTGAAGATGCTGAGGTGCACAGGGCAGAGCGGCCCTGGTGTTTGTTGTGTCATTTGTCTATCGTGCAGTGTGTGTCTCGTGTGGCATGTCTTTTCCCTTTGCCCTTCAAGGTTCTTTTTGGAAACTCTGACATCATTCTTAGCATCTCTCATTGCTGCTTTCCTCTGCCTGGCACTGTTACAATCAAACCTTTGACCCAAGGGATTGGACAGGTATTAGAATCTGACTGGATGCTTCTCAAGAGAGATGAGATGTCTTTTTTTAAGGTCTTGTTCTGTGCACTGTAGAGATGCCTTGTACTGGATTAGGACTTGTAGAAGTGTGAAGATAGGTAGAGGATTCTGAGCGTAGGGGGTCTCGGGCATCCAACCTTTTGGGTCTTGGAATAAATCGTTCTGTTAGCATCTTCTTCCAGCTGGCTTCTCTGAGCCTCATCAGGTCAGCGTTGCTCTCATCTCGGCCGTGCCCTTCCTCGTTCTCTCGGTTCTTGCGGTCGCTCTTCTGAATGAATTTTCTCTTGCTGTTGCGTCCCCTTGTTTGTCATCCCCTGTGTCAGAGGTGTTTGTGCGTCTGGCCTGAGGTCGCTCTTCCCTGCTGCACAGTGTGCGTGTAAAAGGATAAGTACTGGGGACTTGAAATTTGTAATGCAGAGTATATTTGGATTCTGGATGGTTTTCCTAGGTAGAAACAAGGCCTCTGGAGCTGTGCAGGACTTTAACCTTTGTCGTAACTTCCTTTCAGATGCAGATGGTTTAAATCAGAAGCAGAGCGCCCCATTGTGGGTGAGGGGGTTGCCCCAAGCAGGTCGGTGACTGTTTGTCCTCGCCGGGGAAGCATAAGTGGTGGCTGTGTTACAGCACTGTTCTTTCTCTTTATTTTTAGGAAGTGATGCTGGATATCAGCTGTCAGGTGGAAGTGGGCAAGGTGAGCAGTGACAGAAGCAGTTATTTGTGGTAAAGGTCTCAATTTCTGGTGCAAGTCTAAGCATCCGTTACTGTTGGTGTGTTTTAGGCATTGCACTTTTATTAAGGTGAGACCCCTCCTCGCTAAGAAAAGTGGTTTTGCACTGTCCTGAGAACTCGGGAAGTATTCCAGGAGCCTGTGATGAAGCCTTGACCTTTTCCTGTTTAAAGATGCCATCCAGGTAACCTTCAGGAATGGGTAAGGAGCTGTGGTGAGTTGGGGAGGTAGGGTGGAGTAGTGTGGGTGCACTCAAGTTTGAGCAATGTCGCATCACCTTGTCCCCCCCTCAGCCACGCATACCCTGTGATGACGGCGTCAGGCTCTGCGTGTGGCCAAAGCGTGCGGCCCTCCAGTGTTGTCAGGAGATGGTGAGTGGCAGAATTGTCATGTTTTGGCTGATGGTGCTGCTCAGATCATACACTGATGGTTGATTTCATTTATAGCGGCTGACATGAGTGACAGCAGCCTGGTGAGAACATGAAATTGCAGAAGATGAGGTGGCCTCCCTTTACAACTGCCGTGGGTTCTCATCTTCGGACGTCGGAGAGATAAGTCAAGGGCTTCCGCCCACAGGGAGGATGAAAGCGGGATGTGGATTCGGGACTCTGCGGGAGGGTTTTTGAGCCAGCTTTGGAGATGGGGGTGTCCAAGATGTGTGCCCTTTGGCCATATAAAGGGTAAGTCCTGTAATGCTGACGTGCGCAGGGCAGAGCGGTCCTGGTGTTTGTCGTGTCATTTGTCTATCGTGCAGTGTGTGTCTTTAGTGTGTCTCGTGTGGCATGTCTTTTGCCTTTGACCTTCGAGGGGCTTATTGGGACCTCTAGCATCATTCTTAGCATCTGTATTCCCACCTTTCCTGTCCCTGCGCCGGTGCCATCAAACCTTTGAGTCGGGAGCTAGGACAGGCATCAGAATCTCATCTCTCTTTAGAAGCATCCAATCAGAAGTGTTTTACTGTCTTATTCTGAGCTGCCATTGACAGCTGTGCACTGCTGAGATCCATTTTTAGTGGAGTAGGACTTGCAGGAGTGTGAAGATAGGTAGAGGATTCTGAGCATAGGATTCTCAGGCATCCATCTTTGCGGTTCTTGGAATGAATCGTCCTGTTAGCATCTTGTTCCTGCCGGCTTCTCTGAGCCTCATCAGGTCAGCGTCGCTCTCATCTCGACCGTGTCCTTCCTCGTTCTCTCTGTGCTTGCAGTCGCTCTTCTGAATGAGTTTTCTCTTGCTGTTGCGTCCCCTTGTTTGTCATCCCCTGTGTCAGAGGCGTTTGCGTGTGTGGCCTGGGATCGTTCTGCCCTGCTGCGCAGTGTGGGAGTGGGGGTAAAAGCATAAATGCTGGGGACTTGAAATTTGTAATGCAGAGTATATTTGGATTCTGGATGGTTTTCCTAGGTAGAAACAAGGCCTCTGGAGCTGTGCAGGGCTTTAACCTTTGTCATAACTTCCTTTCAGATGCAGATGGTTTAAATCAGAAGCAGAGCGCCCCATTGTGGGTGAGGGGGTTGCCCCAAGCAGGTCGGTGACTGTTTGTCCTCGCCGGGGAAGCATAAGTGGTGGCTGTGTTACAGCACTGTTCTTTCTCTTTATTTTTAGGAAGTGATGCTGGATATCAGCTGTCAGGTGGAAGTGGGCAAGGTGAGCAGTGACAGAAGCAGTTATTTGTGGTAAAGGTCTCAATTTCTGGTGCAAGTCTAAGCATCCGTTACTGTTGGTGTGTTTTAGGCATTGCACTTTTATTAAGGTGAGACCCCTCCTCGCTAAGAAAAGTGGTTTTGCACTGTCCTGAGAACTCGGGAAGTATTCCAGGAGCCTGTGATGAAGCCTTGACCTTTTCCTGTTTAAAGATGCCATCCAGGTAACCTTCAGGAATGGGTAAGGAGCTGTGGTGAGTTGGGGAGGTAGGGTGGAGTAGTGTGGGTGCACTCAAGTTTGAGCAATGTCGCATCACCTTGTCCCCCCCTCAGCCACGCATACCCTGTGATGACGGCGTCAGGCTCTGCGTGTGGCCAAAGCGTGCGGCCCTCCAGTGTTGTCAGGAGATGGTGAGTGGCAGAATTGTCGTGTTTTGGCTGATGGTGCTGCTCAGATCATACACTGATGGTTGATTTCATTTATAGCGGCTGACATGAGTGACAGCAGCCTGGTGAGAACATGAAATTGCAGAGGATGAGGTGGCCTCCCTTTACAACTGCCGTGGGTTCTCATCTTCGGACGTCGGAGAGATAAGTCAAGGGCTTCCGCCCACAGGGAGGATGAAAGCGGGATGTGGATTCGGGACTCTGCGGGAGGGGTTTTTGAGCCAGCTTTGGAGATGGGGGTGTCCAAGATGTGTGCCCTTTGGCCATATAAAGGGTAAGTCCTGTAATGCTGACGTGCGCAGGGCAGAGCGGTCCTGGTGTTTGTCGTGTCATTTGTCTATCGTGCAGTGTGTGTCTTTAGTGTGTCTCGTGTGGCATGTCTTTTGCCTTTGTCCTTCGAGGGGCTTATTGGGACCTCTAGCATCATTCTTAGCATCTGTATTCCCACCTTTCCTGTCCCTGCGCCGGTGCCATCAAACCTTTGAGTCGGGAGCTAGGACAGGCATCAGAATCTCATCTCTCTTTAGAAGCATCCAATCAGAAGTGTTTTACTGTCTTATTCTGAGCTGCCATTGACAGCTGTGCACTGCTGAGATCCATTTTTAGTGGAGTAGGACTTGCAGGAGTGTGAAGATAGGTAGCGGATTCTGAGCGTAGGGTTCTCGTGCATTCATCTTTGCCGTTCTTGGAATGAATCGTCCTGTTAGCGTCTTGTTCCTGCCGGCTTCTCTGAGCCTCATCAGGTCAGCGTCACTCTCATCTCGACCGTGTCCTTCCTCGTTCTCTCTGTGCTTGCAGTCGCTCTTCTGAATGAGTTTTCTCTTGCTGTTGCGTCCCCTTGTTTGTCATCCCCTGTGTCAGAGGCGTTTGCGTGTCTGGCCTGGGATCGTTCTGCCCTGCTGCGCAGTGTGGGAGTGGGGGTAAAAGCATAAATGCTGGGGACTTGAAATTTGTAATGCAGAGTATATTTGGATTCTGGATGGTTTTCCTAGGTAGAAACAAGGCCTCTGGAGCTGTGCAGGGCTTTAACCTTTGTCGTAACTTCCTTTCAGATGCAGATGGTTTAAATCAGAAGCAGAGCGCCCCATTGTGGGTGAGGGGGTTGCCCCAAGCAGGTCGGTGACTGTTTGTCCTCGCCGGGGAAGCATAAGTGGTGGCTGTGTTACAGCACTGTTCTTTCTCTTTATTTTTAGGAAGTGATGCTGGATATCAGCTGTCAGGTGGAAGTGGGCAAGGTGAGCAGTGACAGAAGCAGTTATTTGTGGTAAAGGTCTCAATTTCTGGTGCAAGTCTAAGCATCCGTTACTGTTGGTGTGTTTTAGGCATTGCACTTTTATTAAGGTGAGACCCCTCCTCGCTAAGAAAAGTGGTTTTGCACTGTCCTGAGAACTCGGGAAGTATTCCAGGAGCCTGTGATGAAGCCTTGACCTTTTCCTGTTTAAAGATGCCATCCAGGTAACCTTCAGGAATAGGTAAGGAGCTGTGGTGATTTGGGGAGGTAGGGTGGAGTAGTGTGGGTGCACTCAAGTTTGAGCAATGTCGCATCACCTTGTCCCCCCCTCAGCCACGCATACCCTGTGATGACGGCGTCGGGCTCTGCGTGTGGCCAAAGCGTGCGGCCCTCCAGTGTTGTCAGGAGATGGTGAGTGGCAGAATTGTTATGTTTTGGCTGATGGTGCTGCTCAGATCATACACTGATGGTTGATTTCATTTATAGCGGCTGACATGAGTGACAGCAGCCTGGTGAGAACATGAAATTGCAGAGGATGAGGTGGCCTCCCTTTACAACTGCCGTGGGTTCTCATCTTCGGACGTCGGAGAGATAAGTCAAGGGCTTCCGCCCACAGGGAGGATGAAAGCGGGATGTGGATTCGGGACTCTGCGGGAGGGTTTTTGAGCCAGCTTTGGAGATGGGGGTGTCCAAGATGTGTGCCCTTTGGCCATATAAAGGGTAAGTCCTGTAATGCTGACGTGCGCAGGGCAGAGTGGTCCTGGTGTTTGTTGTGTCACTTGTCTATCGTGCTCTGTGTGTCTTTAGTGTGTCTCGTGTGGCATGTCTTTTTCCTTTGTCCTTCAAGGTTCTTTCTGGAAACTCTGGCGTCATTCTTGCCATCTCTGATTGCTTCCTTCCTCAGCCTGGCACCGGTGCCATCAAACCTTTGATTCAGGAGCTTGGACAGGCATCGTTATCTGATTGGATGCGTCTCAAGAGAGATGAGATGTCTTTTTTAAGGTCTTGTTCTCTGCGCTGCAGAGATTGATTTTCAGTGGAGTAGGACTTACAGGAGTGTGAAGATAGGTAGAGGATTCTGAGCATAGGATTCTCAGGCATCCATCTTTGCGGTTCTTGGAATGAATCGTCCTGTTAGCATCTTGTTCCTGCCGGCTTCTCTGAGCCTCATCAGGTCAGCGTCGCTCTCATCTCGAACCGTGTCCTTCCTCGTTCTCTCTGTGCTTGCAGTCGCTCTTCTGAATGAGTTTTCTCTTGCTGTTGCGTCCCCTTGTTTGTCATCCCCTGTGTCAGAGGCGTTTGCGTGTCTGGCCTGGGATCGTTCTGCCCTGCTGCGCAGTGTGGGAGTGGGGGTAAAAGCATAAATGCTGGGGACTTGAAATTTGTAATGCAGAGTATATTTGGATTCTGGATGGTTTTCCTAGGTAGAAACAAGGCCTCTGGAGCTGTGCAGGGCTTTAACCTTTGTCATAACTTCCTTTCAGATGCAGATGGTTTAAATCAGAAGCAGAGCGCCCCATTGTGGGTGAGGGGGTTGCCCCAAGCAGGTCGGTGACTGTCCTCGCCGGGGAAGCATAAGTGGTGGCTGTGTTACAGCACTGTTCTTTCTCTTTATTTTTAGGAAGTGATGCTGGATATCAGCTGTCAGGTGGAAGTGGGCAAGGTGAGCAGTGACAGAAGCAGTTATTTGTGGTAAAGGTCTCAATTTCTGGTGCAAGTCTAAGCATCCGTTACTGTTGGTGTGTTTTAGGCATTGCACTTTTATTAAGGTGAGACCCCTCCTCGCTAAGAAAAGTGGTTTTGCACTGTCCTGAGAACTCGGGAAGTATTCCAGGAGCCTGTGATGAAGCCTTGACCTTTTCCTGTTTAAAGATGCCATCCAGGTAACCTTCAGGAATAGGTAAGGAGCTGTGGTGATTTGGGGAGGTAGGGTGGAGTAGTGTGGGTGCACTCAAGTTTGAGCAATGTCGCATCACCTTGTCCCCCCCTCAGCCACGCATACCCTGTGATGACGGCGTCAGGCTCTGCGTGTGGCCAAAGCGTGCGGCCCTCCAGTGTTGTCAGGAGATGGTGAGTGGCAGAATTGTCGTGTTTTGGCCGATGGTGCTGCTCAGATCATACACTGATGGTTGATTTCATTTATAGCGGCTGACATGAGTGACAGCAGCCTGGTGAGAACATGAAATTGCAGAGGATGAGGTGGCCTCCCTTTACAACTGCCGTGGGTTCTCATCTTCGGACGTCGGAGAGATAAGTCAAGGGCTTCCGCCCACAGGGAGGATGAAAGCGGGATGTGGATTCGGGACTCTGCGGGAGGGTTTTTGAGCCAGCTTTGGAGATGGGGGTGTCCAAGATGTGTGCCCTTTGGCCATATAAAGGGTAAGTCCTGTAATGCTGACGTGCGCAGGGCAGAGCGGTCCTGGTGTCTGTCGTGTCATTTGTCTATCGTGCAGTGTGTGTCTTTAGTGTGTCTCGTGTGGCATGTCTTTTGCCTTTGTCCTTCGAGGGGCTTATTGGGACCTCTAGCATCATTCTTAGCATCTGTATTCCCACCTTTCCTGTCCCTGCGCCGGTGCCATCAAACCTTTGAGTCGGGAGCTAGGACAGGCATCAGAATCTCATCTCTCTTTAGAAGCATCCAATCAGAAGTGTTTTACTGTCTTATTCTGAGCTGCCATTGACAGCTGTGCACTACTGAGATCCATTTTTAGTGGAGTAGGACTTGCAGGAGTGTGAAGATAGGTAGCGGATTCTGAGCGTAGGGTTCTCGTGCATTCATCTTTGCCGTTCTTGGAATGAATCGTCCTGTTAGCGTCTTGTTCCTGCCGGCTTCTCTGAGCCTCATCAGGTCAGCGTCGCTCTCATCTCGACCGTGTCCTTCCTCGTTCTCTCTGTGCTTGCAGTCGCTCTTCTGAATGAGTTTTCTCTTGCTGTTGCGTCCCCTTGTTTGTCATCCCCTGTGTCAGAGGCGTTTGCGTGTCTGGCCTGGGATCGTTCTGCCCTGCTGCGCAGTGTGGGAGTGGGGGTAAAAGCATAAATGCTGGGGACTTGAAATTTGTAATGCAGAGTATATTTGGATTCTGGATGGTTTTCCTAGGTAGAAACAAGGCCTCTGGAGCTGTGCAGGGCTTTAACCTTTGTCGTAACTTCCTTTCAGATGCAGATGGTTTAAATCAGAAGCAGAGCGCCCCATTGTGGGTGAGGGGGTTGCCCCAAGCAGGTCGGTGACTGTTTGTCCTCGCCGGGGAAGCATAAGTGGTGGCTGTGTTACAGCACTGTTCTTTCTCTTTATTTTTAGGAAGTGATGCTGGATATCAGCTGTCAGGTGGAAGTGGGCAAGGTGAGCAGTGACAGAAGCAGTTATTTGTGGTAAAGGTCTCAATTTCTGGTGCAAGTCTAAGCATCCGTTACTGTTGGTGTGTTTTAGGCATTGCACTTTTATTAAGGTGAGACCCCTCCTCGCTAAGAAAAGTGGTTTTGCACTGTCCTGAGAACTCGGGAAGTATTCCAGGAGCCTGTGATGAAGCCTTGACCTTTTCCTGTTTAAAGATGCCATCCAGGTAACCTTCAGGAATAGGTAAGGAGCTGTGGTGATTTGGGGAGGTAGGGTGGAGTAGTGTGGGTGCACTCAAGTTTGAGCAATGTCGCATCACCTTGTCCCCCCCTCAGCCACGCATACCCTGTGATGACGGCGTCAGGCTCTGCGTGTGGCCAAAGCGTGCGGCCCTCCAGTGTTGTCAGGAGATGGTGAGTGGCAGAATTGTCATGTTTTGGCTGATGGTGCTGCTCAGATCATACACTGATGGTTGATTTCATTTATAGCGGCTGACATGAGTGACAGCAGCCTGGTGAGAACATGAAATTGCAGAGGATGAGGTGGCCTCCCTTTACAACTGCCGTGGGTTCTCATCTTCGGACGTCGGAGAGATAAGTCAAGGGCTTCCGCCCACAGGGAGGATGAAAGCGGGATGTGGATTCGGGACTCTGCGGGAGGGTTTTTGAGCCAGCTTTGGAGATGGGGGTGTCCAAGATGTGTGCCCTTTGGCCATATAAAGGGTAAGTCCTGTAATGCTGACGTGCGCAGGGCAGAGTGGTCCTGGTGTTTGTTGTGTCACTTGTCTATCGTGCTCTGTGTGTCTTTAGTGTGTCTCGTGTGGCATGTCTTTTTCCTTTGTCCTTCAAGGTTCTTTCTGGAAACTCTGGCGTCATTCTTGCCATCTCTGATTGCTTCCTTCCTCAGCCTGGCACCGGTGCCATCAAACCTTTGATTCAGGAGCTTGGACAGGCATCGTTATCTGATTGGATGCGTCTCAAGAGAGATGAGATGTCTTTTTTAAGGTCTTGTTCTCTGCGCTGCAGAGATTGATTTTCAGTGGAGTAGGACTTGCAGGAGTGTGAAGATAGGTAGAGGATTCTGAGCGTAGGGTTCTCGTGCATCCATCTTTGCCGTTCTTGGAATGAATCGTCCTGTTAGCGTCTTGTTCCTGCCGGCTTCTCTGAGCCTCATCAGGTCAGCGTCGCTCTCATCTCGACCGTGTCCTTCCTCGTTCTCTCTGTGCTTGCAGTCGCTCTTCTGAATGAGTTTTCTCTTGCTGTTGCGTCCCCTTGTTTGTCATCCCCTGTGTCAGAGGCGTTTGCGTGTGTGGCCTGGGATCGTTCTGCCCTGCTGCGCAGTGTGGGAGTGGGGGTAAAAGCATAAATGCTGGGGACTTGAAATTTGTAATGCAGAGTATATTTGGATTCTGGATGGTTTTCCTAGGTAGAAACAAGGCCTCTGGAGCTGTGCAGGGCTTTAACCTTTGTCATAACTTCCTTTCAGATGCAGATGGTTTAAATCAGAAGCAGAGCGCCCCATTGTGGGTGAGGGGGTTGCCCCAAGCAGGTCGGTGACTGTTTGTCCTCGCCGGGGAAGCATAAGTGGTGGCTGTGTTACAGCACTGTTCTTTCTCTTTATTTTTAGGAAGTGATGCTGGATATCAGCTGTCAGGTGGAAGTGGGCAAGGTGAGCAGTGACAGAAGCAGTTATTTGTGGTAAAGGTCTCAATTTCTGGTGCAAGTCTAAGCATCCGTTACTGTTGGTGTGTTTTAGGCATTGCACTTTTATTAAGGTGAGACCCCTCCTCGCTAAGAAAAGTGGTTTTGCACTGTCCTGAGAACTCGGGAAGTATTCCAGGAGCCTGTGATGAAGCCTTGACCTTTTCCTGTTTAAAGATGCCATCCAGGTAACCTTCAGGAATAGGTAAGGAGCTGTGGTGATTTGGGGAGGTAGGGTGGAGTAGTGTGGGTGCACTCAAGTTTGAGCAATGTCGCATCACCTTGTCCCCCCCTCAGCCACGCATACCCTGTGATGACGGCGTCAGGCTCTGCGTGTGGCCAAAGCGTGCGGCCCTCCAGTGTTGTCAGGAGATGGTGAGTGGCAGAATTGTCGTGTTTTGGCTGATGGTGCTGCTCAGATCATACACTGATGGTTGATTTCATTTATAGCGGCTGACATGAGTGACAGCAGCCTGGTGAGAACATGAAATTGCAGAGGATGAGGTGGCCTCCCTTTACAACTGCCGTGGGTTCTCATCTTCGGACGTCGGAGAGATAAGTCAAGGGCTTCCGCCCACAGGGAGGATGAAAGCGGGATGTGGATTCGGGACTCTGCGGGAGGGTTTTTGAGCCAGCTTTGGAGATGGGGGTGTCCAAGATGTGTGCCCTTTGGCCATATAAAGGGTAAGTCCTGTAATGCTGACGTGCGCAGGGCAGAGCGGTCCTGGTGTCTGTCGTGTCATTTGTCTATCGTGCAGTGTGTGTCTTTAGTGTGTCTCGTGTGGCATGTCTTTTGCCTTTGTCCTTCGAGGGGCTTATTGGGACCTCTAGCATCATTCTTAGCATCTGTATTCCCACCTTTCCTGTCCCTGCGCCGGTGCCATCAAACCTTTGAGTCGGGAGCTAGGACAGGCATCAGAATCTCATCTCTCTTTAGAAGCATCCAATCAGAAGTGTTTTACTGTCTTATTCTGAGCTGCCATTGACAGCTGTGCACTGCTGAGATCCATTTTTAGTGGAGTAGGACTTGCAGGAGTGTGAAGATAGGTAGCGGATTCTGAGCGTAGGGTTCTCGTGCATTCATCTTTGCCGTTCTTGGAATGAATCGTCCTGTTAGCGTCTTGTTCCTGCCGGCTTCTCTGAGCCTCATCAGGTCAGCGTCGCTCTCATCTCGACCGTGTCCTTCCTCGTTCTCTCTGTGCTTGCAGTCGCTCTTCTGAATGAGTTTTCTCTTGCTGTTGCGTCCCCTTGTTTGTCATCCCCTGTGTCAGAGGCGTTTGCGTGTGTGGCCTGGGATCGTTCTGCCCTGCTGCGCAGTGTGGGAGTGGGGGTAAAAGCATAAATGCTGGGGACTTGAAATTTGTAATGCAGAGTATATTTGGATTCTGGATGGTTTTCCTAGGTAGAAACAAGGCCTCTGGAGCTGTGCAGGGCTTTAACCTTTGTCATAACTTCCTTTCAGATGCAGATGGTTTAAATCAGAAGCAGAGCGCCCCATTGTGGGTGAGGGGGTTGCCCCAAGCAGGTCGGTGACTGTTTGTCCTCGCCGGGGAAGCATAAGTGGTGGCTGTGTTACAGCACTGTTCTTTCTCTTTATTTTTAGGAAGTGATGCTGGATATCAGCTGTCAGGTGGAAGTGGGCAAGGTGAGCAGTGACAGAAGCAGTTATTTGTGGTAAAGGTCTCAATTTCTGGTGCAAGTCTAAGCATCCGTTACTGTTGGTGTGTTTTAGGCATTGCACTTTTATTAAGGTGAGACCCCTCCTCGCTAAGAAAAGTGGTTTTGCACTGTCCTGAGAACTCGGGAAGTATTCCAGGAGCCTGTGATGAAGCCTTGACCTTTTCCTGTTTAAAGATGCCATCCAGGTAACCTTCAGGAATAGGTAAGGAGCTGTGGTGATTTGGGGAGGTAGGGTGGAGTAGTGTGGGTGCACTCAAGTTTGAGCAATGTCGCATCACCTTGTCCCCCCCTCAGCCACGCATACCCTGTGATGACGGCGTCAGGCTCTGCGTGTGGCCAAAGCGTGCGGCCCTCCAGTGTTGTCAGGAGATGGTGAGTGGCAGAATTGTCGTGTTTTGGCTGATGGTGCTGCTCAGATCATACACTGATGGTTGATTTCATTTATAGCGGCTGACATGAGTGACAGCAGCCTGGTGAGAACATGAAATTGCAGAGGATGAGGTGGCCTCCCTTTACAACTGCCGTGGGTTCTCATCTTCGGACGTCGGAGAGATAAGTCAAGGGCTTCCGCCCACAGGGAGGATGAAAACGGGATGTGGATTCGGGACTCTGCGGGAGGGTTTTTGAGCCAGCTTTGGAGATGGGGGTGTCCAAGATGTGTGCCCTTTGGCCATATAAAGGGTAAGTCCTGTAATGCTGACGTGCGCAGGGCAGAGCGGTCCTGGTGTCTGTCGTGTCATTTGTCTATCGTGCAGTGTGTGTCTTTAGTGTGTCTCGTGTGGCATGTCTTTTGCCTTTGTCCTTCGAGGGGCTTATTGGGACCTCTAGCATCATTCTTAGCATCTGTATTCCCACCTTTCCTGTCCCTGCGCCGGTGCCATCAAACCTTTGAGTCGGGAGCTAGGACAGGCATCAGAATCTCATCTCTCTTTAGAAGCATCCAATCAGAAGTGTTTTACTGTCTTATTCTGAGCTGCCATTGACAGCTGTGCACTGCTGAGATCCATTTTTAGTGGAGTAGGACTTGCAGGAGTGTGAAGATAGGTAGCGGATTCTGAGCGTAGGGTTCTCGTGCATTCATCTTTGCCGTTCTTGGAATGAATCGTCCTGTTAGCGTCTTGTTCCTGCCGGCTTCTCTGAGCCTCATCAGGTCAGCGTCGCTCTCATCTCGACCGTGTCCTTCCTCGTTCTCTCTGTGCTTGCAGTCGCTCTTCTGAATGAGTTTTCTCTTGCTGTTGCGTCCCCTTGTTTGTCATCCCCTGTGTCAGAGGCGTTTGCGTGTGTGGCCTGGGATCGTTCTGCCCTGCTGCGCAGTGTGGGAGTGGGGGTAAAAGCATAAATGCTGGGGACTTGAAATTTGTAATGCAGAGTATATTTGGATTCTGGATGGTTTTCCTAGGTAGAAACAAGGCCTCTGGAGCTGTGCAGGGCTTTAACCTTTGTCATAACTTCCTTTCAGATGCAGATGGTTTAAATCAGAAGCAGAGCGCCCCATTGTGGGTGAGGGGGTTGCCCCAAGCAGGTCGGTGACTGTTTGTCCTCGCCGGGGAAGCATAAGTGGTGGCTGTGTTACAGCACTGTTCTTTCTCTTTATTTTTAGGAAGTGATGCTGGATATCAGCTGTCAGGTGGAAGTGGGCAAGGTGAGCAGTGACAGAAGCAGTTATTTGTGGTAAAGGTCTCAATTTCTGGTGCAAGTCTAAGCATCCGTTACTGTTGGTGTGTTTTAGGCATTGCACTTTTATTAAGGTGAGACCCCTCCTCGCTAAGAAAAGTGGTTTTGCACTGTCCTGAGAACTCGGGAAGTATTCCAGGAGCCTGTGATGAAGCCTTGACCTTTTCCTGTTTAAAGATGCCATCCAGGTAACCTTCAGGAATAGGTAAGGAGCTGTGGTGATTTGGGGAGGTAGGGTGGAGTAGTGTGGGTGCACTCAAGTTTGAGCAATGTCGCATCACCTTGTCCCCCCCTCAGCCACGCATACCCTGTGATGACGGCGTCAGGCTCTGCGTGTGGCCAAAGCGTGCGGCCCTCCAGTGTTGTCAGGAGATGGTGAGTGGCAGAATTGTCGTGTTTTGGCTGATGGTGCTGCTCAGATCATACACTGATGGTTGATTTCATTTATAGCGGCTGACATGAGTGACAGCAGCCTGGTGAGAACATGAAATTGCAGAGGATGAGGTGGCCTCCCTTTACAACTGCCGTGGGTTCTCATCTTCGGACGTCGGAGAGATAAGTCAAGGGCTTCCGCCCACAGGGAGGATGAAAGCGGGATGTGGATTCGGGACTCTGCGGGAGGGTTTTTGAGCCAGCTTTGGAGATGGGGGTGTCCAAGATGTGTGCCCTTTGGCCATATAAAGGGTAAGTCCTGTAATGCTGACGTGCGCAGGGCAGAGCGGTCCTGGTGTCTGTCGTGTCATTTGTCTATCGTGCAGTGTGTGTCTTTAGTGTGTCTCGTGTGGCATGTCTTTTGCCTTTGTCCTTCGAGGGGCTTATTGGGACCTCTAGCATCATTCTTAGCATCTGTATTCCCACCTTTCCTGTCCCTGCGCCGGTGCCATCAAACCTTTGAGTCGGGAGCTAGGACAGGCATCAGAATCTCATCTCTCTTTAGAAGCATCCAATCAGAAGTGTTTTACTGTCTTATTCTGAGCTGCCATTGACAGCTGTGCACTGCTGAGATCCATTTTTAGTGGAGTAGGACTTGCAGGAGTGTGAAGATAGGTAGCGGATTCTGAGCGTAGGGTTCTCGTGCATTCATCTTTGCCGTTCTTGGAATGAATCGTCCTGTTAGCGTCTTGTTCCTGCCGGCTTCTCTGAGCCTCATCAGGTCAGCGTCGCTCTCATCTCGACCGTGTCCTTCCTCGTTCTCTCTGTGCTTGCAGTCGCTCTTCTGAATGAGTTTTCTCTTGCTGTTGCGTCCCCTTGTTTGTCATCCCCTGTGTCAGAGGCGTTTGCGTGTGTGGCCTGGGATCGTTCTGCCCTGCTGCGCAGTGTGGGAGTGGGGGTAAAAGCATAAATGCTGGGGACTTGAAATTTGTAATGCAGAGTATATTTGGATTCTGGATGGTTTTCCTAGGTAGAAACAAGGCCTCTGGAGCTGTGCAGGGCTTTAACCTTTGTCATAACTTCCTTTCAGATGCAGATGGTTTAAATCAGAAGCAGAGCGCCCCATTGTGGGTGAGGGGGTTGCCCCAAGCAGGTCGGTGACTGTTTGTCCTCGCCGGGGAAGCATAAGTGGTGGCTGTGTTACAGCACTGTTCTTTCTCTTTATTTTTAGGAAGTGATGCTGGATATCAGCTGTCAGGTGGAAGTGGGCAAGGTGAGCAGTGACAGAAGCAGTTATTTGTGGTAAAGGTCTCAATTTCTGGTGCAAGTCTAAGCATCCGTTACTGTTGGTGTGTTTTAGGCATTGCACTTTTATTAAGGTGAGACCCCTCCTCGCTAAGAAAAGTGGTTTTGCACTGTCCTGAGAACTCGGGAAGTATTCCAGGAGCCTGTGATGAAGCCTTGACCTTTTCCTGTTTAAAGATGCCATCCAGGTAACCTTCAGGAATAGGTAAGGAGCTGTGGTGATTTGGGGAGGTAGGGTGGAGTAGTGTGGGTGCACTCAAGTTTGAGCAATGTCGCATCACCTTGTCCCCCCCTCAGCCACGCATACCCTGTGATGACGGCGTCAGGCTCTGCGTGTGGCCAAAGCGTGCGGCCCTCCAGTGTTGTCAGGAGATGGTGAGTGGCAGAATTGTCGTGTTTTGGCTGATGGTGCTGCTCAGATCATACACTGATGGTTGATTTCATTTATAGCGGCTGACATGAGTGACAGCAGCCTGGTGAGAACATGAAATTGCAGAGGATGAGGTGGCCTCCCTTTACAACTGCCGTGGGTTCTCATCTTCGGACGTCGGAGAGATAAGTCAAGGGCTTCCGCCCACAGGGAGGATGAAAGCGGGATGTGGATTCGGGACTCTGCGGGAGGGTTTTTGAGCCAGCTTTGGAGATGGGGGTGTCCAAGATGTGTGCCCTTTGGCCATATAAAGGGTAAGTCCTGTAATGCTGACGTGCGCAGGGCAGAGCGGTCCTGGTGTCTGTCGTGTCATTTGTCTATCGTGCAGTGTGTGTCTTTAGTGTGTCTCGTGTGGCATGTCTTTTGCCTTTGTCCTTCGAGGGGCTTATTGGGACCTCTAGCATCATTCTTAGCATCTGTATTCCCACCTTTCCTGTCCCTGCGCCGGTGCCATCAAACCTTTGAGTCGGGAGCTAGGACAGGCATCAGAATCTCATCTCTCTTTAGAAGCATCCAATCAGAAGTGTTTTACTGTCTTATTCTGAGCTGCCATTGACAGCTGTGCACTGCTGAGATCCATTTTTAGTGGAGTAGGACTTGCAGGAGTGTGAAGATAGGTAGCGGATTCTGAGCGTAGGGTTCTCGTGCATTCATCTTTGCCGTTCTTGGAATGAATCGTCCTGTTAGCGTCTTGTTCCTGCCGGCTTCTCTGAGCCTCATCAGGTCAGCGTCGCTCTCATCTCGACCGTGTCCTTCCTCGTTCTCTCTGTGCTTGCAGTCGCTCTTCTGAATGAGTTTTCTCTTGCTGTTGCGTCCCCTTGTTTGTCATCCCCTGTGTCAGAGGCGTTTGCGTGTGTGGCCTGGGATCGTTCTGCCCTGCTGCGCAGTGTGGGAGTGGGGGTAAAAGCATAAATGCTGGGGACTTGAAATTTGTAATGCAGAGTATATTTGGATTCTGGATGGTTTTCCTAGGTAGAAACAAGGCCTCTGGAGCTGTGCAGGGCTTTAACCTTTGTCATAACTTCCTTTCAGATGCAGATGGTTTAAATCAGAAGCAGAGCGCCCCATTGTGGGTGAGGGGGTTGCCCCAAGCAGGTCGGTGACTGTTTGTCCTCGCCGGGGAAGCATAAGTGGTGGCTGTGTTACAGCACTGTTCTTTCTCTTTATTTTTAGGAAGTGATGCTGGATATCAGCTGTCAGGTGGAAGTGGGCAAGGTGAGCAGTGACAGAAGCAGTTATTTGTGGTAAAGGTCTCAATTTCTGGTGCAAGTCTAAGCATCCGTTACTGTTGGTGTGTTTTAGGCATTGCACTTTTATTAAGGTGAGACCCCTCCTCGCTAAGAAAAGTGGTTTTGCACTGTCCTGAGAACTCGGGAAGTATTCCAGGAGCCTGTGATGAAGCCTTGACCTTTTCCTGTTTAAAGATGCCATCCAGGTAACCTTCAGGAATAGGTAAGGAGCTGTGGTGATTTGGGGAGGTAGGGTGGAGTAGTGTGGGTGCACTCAAGTTTGAGCAATGTCGCATCACCTTGTCCCCCCCTCAGCCACGCATACCCTGTGATGACGGCGTCAGGCTCTGCGTGTGGCCAAAGCGTGCGGCCCTCCAGTGTTGTCAGGAGATGGTGAGTGGCAGAATTGTCGTGTTTTGGCTGATGGTGCTGCTCAGATCATACACTGATGGTTGATTTCATTTATAGCGGCTGACATGAGTGACAGCAGCCTGGTGAGAACATGAAATTGCAGAGGATGAGGTGGCCTCCCTTTACAACTGCCGTGGGTTCTCATCTTCGGACGTCGGAGAGATAAGTCAAGGGCTTCCGCCCACAGGGAGGATGAAAACGGGATGTGGATTCGGGACTCTGCGGGAGGGTTTTTGAGCCAGCTTTGGAGATGGGGGTGTCCAAGATGTGTGCCCTTTGGCCATATAAAGGGTAAGTCCTGTAATGCTGACGTGCGCAGGGCAGAGCGGTCCTGGTGTCTGTCGTGTCATTTGTCTATCGTGCAGTGTGTGTCTTTAGTGTGTCTCGTGTGGCATGTCTTTTGCCTTTGTCCTTCGAGGGGCTTATTGGGACCTCTAGCATCATTCTTAGCATCTGTATTCCCACCTTTCCTGTCCCTGCGCCGGTGCCATCAAACCTTTGAGTCGGGAGCTAGGACAGGCATCAGAATCTCATCTC
Source organism: Sturnus vulgaris (assembly GCF_052056855.1). Classification (NCBI taxonomy): domain Eukaryota; kingdom Metazoa; phylum Chordata; class Aves; order Passeriformes; family Sturnidae; genus Sturnus; species Sturnus vulgaris. The sequence goes on from NC_142283.1 coordinate 82,167,253, forward strand.
TCTTTAGAAGCATCCAATCAGAAGTGTTTTACTGTCTTATTCTGAGCTGCCATTGACAGCTGTGCACTGCTGAGATCCATTTTTAGTGGAGTAGGACTTGCAGGAGTGTGAAGATAGGTAGCGGATTCTGAGCGTAGGGTTCTCGTGCATTCATCTTTGCCGTTCTTGGAATGAATCGTCCTGTTAGCGTCTTGTTCCTGCCGGCTTCTCTGAGCCTCATCAGGTCAGCGTCGCTCTCATCTCGACCGTGTCCTTCCTCGTTCTCTCTGTGCTTGCAGTCGCTCTTCTGAATGAGTTTTCTCTTGCTGTTGCGTCCCCTTGTTTGTCATCCCCTGTGTCAGAGGCGTTTGCGTGTCTGGCCTGGGATCGTTCTGCCCTGCTGCGCAGTGTGGGAGTGGGGGTAAAAGCATAAATGCTGGGGACTTGAAATTTGTAATGCAGAGTATATTTGGATTCTGGATGGTTTTCCTAGGTAGAAACAAGGCCTCTGGAGCTGTGCAGGGCTTTAACCTTTGTCATAACTTCCTTTCAGATGCAGATGGTTTAAATCAGAAGCAGAGCGCCCCATTGTGGGTGAGGGGGTTGCCCCAAGCAGGTCGGTGACTGTTTGTCCTCGCCGGGGAAGCATAAGTGGTGGCTGTGTTACAGCACTGTTCTTTCTCTTTATTTTTAGGAAGTGATGCTGGATATCAGCTGTCAGGTGGAAGTGGGCAAGGTGAGCAGTGACAGAAGCAGTTATTTGTGGTAAAGGTCTCAATTTCTGGTGCAAGTCTAAGCATCCGTTACTGTTGGTGTGTTTTAGGCATTGCACTTTTATTAAGGTGAGACCCCTCCTCGCTAAGAAAAGTGGTTTTGCACTGTCCTGAGAACTCGGGAAGTATTCCAGGAGCCTGTGATGAAGCCTTGACCTTTTCCTGTTTAAAGATGCCATCCAGGTAACCTTCAGGAATAGGTAAGGAGCTGTGGTGATTTGGGGAGGTAGGGTGGAGTAGTGTGGGTGCACTCAAGTTTGAGCAATGTCGCATCACCTTGTCCCCCCCTCAGCCACGCATACCCTGTGATGACGGCGTCAGGCTCTGCGTGTGGCCAAAGCGTGCGGCCCTCCAGTGTTGTCAGGAGATGGTGAGTGGCAGAATTGTCGTGTTTTGGCTGATGGTGCTGCTCAGATCATACACTGATGGTTGATTTCATTTATAGCGGCTGACATGAGTGACAGCAGCCTGGTGAGAACATGAAATTGCAGAGGATGAGGTGGCCTCCCTTTACAACTGCCGTGGGTTCTCATCTTCGGACGTCGGAGAGATAAGTCAAGGGCTTCCGCCCACAGGGAGGATGAAAGCGGGATGTGGATTCGGGACTCTGCGGGAGGGTTTTTGAGCCAGCTTTGGAGATGGGGGTGTCCAAGATGTGTGCCCTTTGGCCATATAAAGGGTAAGTCCTGTAATGCTGACGTGCGCAGGGCAGAGCGGTCCTGGTGTTTGTCGTGTCACTTGTCTATCGTGCTCTGTGTGTCTTTAGTGTGTCTCGTGTGGCATGTCTTTTTCCTTTGTCCTTCAAGGTTCTTTCTGGAAACTCTGGCGTCATTCTTGCCATCTCTGATTGCTTCCTTCCTCAGCCTGGCACCGGTACCCTCAAACCTTTGATTCAGGAGCTTGGACAGGCATCGTTATCTGATTGGATGCGTCTCAAGAGAGATGAGATGTCTTTTTTAAGGTCTTGTTCTCTGCGCTGCAGAGATCGATTTTCAGTGGAGTAGGACTTACAGGAGTGTGAAGATAGGTAGAGGATTCTGAGCATAGGATTCTCAGGCATCCATCTTTGCGGTTCTTGGAATGAATCGTCCTGTTAGCATCTTGTTCCTGCCGGCTTCTCTGAGCCTCATCAGGTCAGCATCGCTCTCATCTCGACCGTGTCCTTCCTCGTTCTCTCTGTGCTTGCAGTCGCTCTTCTGAATGAGTTTTCTCTTGCTGTTGCGTCCCCTTGTTTGTCATCCCCTGTGTCAGAGGCGTTTGCGTGTGTGGCCTGGGATCGTTCTGCCCTGCTGCGCAGTGTGGGAGTGGGGGTAAAAGCATAAATGCTGGGGACTTGAAATTTGTAATGCAGAGTATATTTGGATTCTGGATGGTTTTCCTAGGTAGAAACAAGGCCTCTGGAGCTGTGCAGGGCTTTAACCTTTGTCATAACTTCCTTTCAGATGCAGATGGTTTAAATCAGAAGCAGAGCGCCCCATTGTGGGTGAGGGGGTTGCCCCAAGCAGGTCGGTGACTGTTTGTCCTCGCCGGGGAAGCATAAGTGGTGGCTGTGTTACAGCACTGTTCTTTCTCTTTATTTTTAGGAAGTGATGCTGGATATCAGCTGTCAGGTGGAAGTGGGCAAGGTGAGCAGTGACAGAAGCAGTTATTTGTGGTAAAGGTCTCAATTTCTGGTGCAAGTCTAAGCATCCGTTACTGTTGGTGTGTTTTAGGCATTGCACTTTTATTAAGGTGAGACCCCTCCTCGCTAAGAAAAGTGGTTTTGCACTGTCCTGAGAACTCGGGAAGTATTCCAGGAGCCTGTGATGAAGCCTTGACCTTTTCCTGTTTAAAGATGCCATCCAGGTAACCTTCAGGAATAGGTAAGGAGCTGTGGTGATTTGGGGAGGTAGGGTGGAGTAGTGTGGGTGCACTCAAGTTTGAGCAATGTCGCATCACCTTGTCCCCCCCTCAGCCACGCATACCCTGTGATGACGGCGTCAGGCTCTGCATGTGGCCGAATCCTGTGGCCCGAGGGTGCGGGCATTGTCAGGAGATGTTGAGCATCAAAATTGTCGTGTTTAGGCCGATGGTGCTGCTGAGATCATGCATTGATTTCTTTTATTGCAACTGCCATCCATGACGGCAGCGCTTTGAGAGCGCAGAATTGCCAGAGGACGAGGCAGCCTACCTTCGCACCTGCTGTGGGTTCGTATCCCCACACGTCCGAGAGATAAGTGAAGGGCTTCAACCCACAGGGAGGATGGAAGTTGGATATGGGGTTAAGACCCTGCGGGAGGGATTTTTGAGTCAGGTTTGGAGCCGAGGACGTCCAGGCTGTGTCCCCTTGGACCATTTCAGGTGTCGGTTTGAGGATGCTGAGGTGCACAGGGCAGAGCGGTCCTGGTGTTTTTGTGTCACTTGTCTATCGTGCTCTGTGTATCTTTAGTGTGTCTCGTGTGGCATGTCTTTTCCCTTTGCCCTTCAAGGTTCTTTCTGGAAACTCTGGCGTCATTCTTGCCATCTCTGATTGCTTCCTTCCTCAGCCTGGCACCGGTACCCTCAAACCTTTGATTCAGGAGCTTGGACAGGCATCGTTATCTGACTGGATGCGTCTCAAGAGAGATGAGATGTCTTTTTTAAGGTCTTGTTCTCTGCGCTGCAGAGATCGATTTTCAGTGGAGTAGGACTTGCAGGAGTGTGAAGATAGGTAGAGGATTCTGAGCATAGGATTCTCAGGCATCCATCTTTGCGGTTCTTGGAATGAATCGTCCTGTTAGCATCTTGTTCCTGCCGGCTTCTCTGAGCCTCATCAGGTCAGCGTCGCTCTCATCTCGACCGTGTTCTTCCTCGTTCTCTCTGTGCTTGCAGTCGCTCTTCTGAATGAGTTTTCTCTTGCTGTTGCGTCCCCTTGTTTGTCATCCCCTGTGTCAGAGGCGTTTGCGTGTGTGGCCTGGGATCGTTCTGCCCTGCTGCGCAGTGTGGGAGTGGGGGTAAAAGCATAAATGCTGGGGACTTGAAATTTGTAATGCAGAGTATATTTGGATTCTGGATGGTTTTCCTAGGTAGAAACAAGGCCTCTGGAGCTGTGCAGGGCTTTAACCTTTGTCATAACTTCCTTTCAGATGCAGATGGTTTAAATCAGAAGCAGAGCGCCCCATTGTGGGTGAGGGGGTTGCCCCAAGCAGGTCGGTGACTGTTTGTCCTCGCCGGGGAAGCATAAGTGGTGGCTGTGTTACAGCACTGTTCTTTCTCTTTATTTTTAGGAAGTGATGCTGGATATCAGCTGTCAGGTGGAAGTGGGCAAGGTGAGCAGTGACAGAAGCAGTTATTTGTGGTAAAGGTCTCAATTTCTGGTGCAAGTCTAAGCATCCGTTACTGTTGGTGTGTTTTAGGCATTGCACTTTTATTAAGGTGAGACCCCTCCTCGCTAAGAAAAGTGGTTTTGCACTGTCCTGAGAACTCGGGAAGTATTCCAGGAGCCTGTGATGAAGCCTTGACCTTTTCCTGTTTAAAGATGCCATCCAGGTAACCTTCAGGAATAGGTAAGGAGCTGTGGTGATTTGGGGAGGTAGGGTGGAGTAGTGTGGGTGCACTCAAGTTTGAGCAATGTCGCATCACCTTGTCCCCCCCTCAGCCACGCATACCCTGTGATGACGGCGTCAGGCTCTGCGTGTGGCCAAAGCGTGCGGCCCTCCAGTGTTGTCAGGAGATGGTGAGTGGCAGAATTGTCGTGTTTTGGCTGATGGTGCTGCTCAGATCATACACTGATGGTTGATTTCATTTATAGCGGCTGACATGAGTGACAGCAGCCTGGTGAGAACATGAAATTGCAGAGGATGAGGTGGCCTCCCTTTACAACTGCCGTGGGTTCTCATCTTCGGACGTCGGAGAGATAAGTCAAGGGCTTCCGCCCACAGGGAGGATGAAAGCGGGATGTGGATTCGGGACTCTGCGGGAGGGTTTTTGAGCCAGCTTTGGAGATGGGGGTGTCCAAGATGTGTGCCCTTTGGCCATATAAAGGGTAAGTCCTGTAATGCTGACGTGCGCAGGGCAGAGCGGTCCTGGTGTTTGTCGTGTCACTTGTCTATCGTGCTCTGTGTGTCTTTAGTGTGTCTCGTGTGGCATGTCTTTTTCCTTTGCCCTTCAAGGTTCTTTCTGGAAACTCTGGCGTCATTCTTGCCATCTCTGATTGCTTCCTTCCTCAGCCTGGCACCGGTACCCTCAAACCTTTGATTCAGGAGCTTGGATAGGCATCGTTATCTGATTGGATGCGTCTCAAGAGAGATGAGATGTCTTTTTTAAGGTCTTGTTCTCTGCGCTGCAGAGATCGATTTTCAGTGGAGTAGGACTTACAGGAGTGTGATGATAGGTAGAGGATTCTGAGCATAGGATTCTCAGGCATCCATCTTTGCGGTTCTTGGAATGAATCGTCCTGTTAGCGTCTTGTTCCTGCCGGCTTCTCTGAGCCTCATCAGGTCAGCGTCGCTCTCATCTCGACCGTGTCCTTCCTCGTTCTCTCTGTGCTTGCAGTCGCTCTTCTGAATGAGTTTTCTCTTGCTGTTGCGTCCCCTTGTTTGTCATCCCCTGTGTCAGAGGCGTTTGCGTGTGTGGCCTGGGATCGTTCTGCCCTGCTGCGCAGTGTGGGAGTGGGGGTAAAAGCATAAATGCTGGGGACTTGAAATTTGTAATGCAGAGTATATTTGGATTCTGGATGGTTTTCCTAGGTAGAAACAAGGCCTCTGGAGCTGTGCAGGGCTTTAACCTTTGTCATAACTTCCTTTCAGATGCAGATGGTTTAAATCAGAAGCAGAGCGCCCCATTGTGGGTGAGGGGGTTGCCCCAAGCAGGTCGGTGACTGTTTGTCCTCGCCGGGGAAGCATAAGTGGTGGCTGTGTTACAGCACTGTTCTTTCTCTTTATTTTTAGGAAGTGATGCTGGATATCAGCTGTCAGGTGGAAGTGGGCAAGGTGAGCAGTGACAGAAGCAGTTATTTGTGGTAAAGGTCTCAATTTCTGGTGCAAGTCTAAGCATCCGTTACTGTTGGTGTGTTTTAGGCATTGCACTTTTATTAAGGTGAGACCCCTCCTCGCTAAGAAAAGTGGTTTTGCACTGTCCTGAGAACTCGGGAAGTATTCCAGGAGCCTGTGATGAAGCCTTGACCTTTTCCTGTTTAAAGATGCCATCCAGGTAACCTTCAGGAATAGGTAAGGAGCTGTGGTGATTTGGGGAGGTAGGGTGGAGTAGTGTGGGTGCACTCAAGTTTGAGCAATGTCGCATCACCTTGTCCCCCCCTCAGCCACGCATACCCTGTGATGACGGCGTCAGGCTCTGCGTGTGGCCAAAGCGTGCGGCCCTCCAGTGTTGTCAGGAGATGGTGAGTGGCAGAATTGTCATGTTTTGGCTGATGGTGCTGCTCAGATCATACACTGATGGTTGATTTCATTTATAGCGGCTGACATGAGTGACAGCAGCCTGGTGAGAACATGAAATTGCAGAGGATGAGGTGGCCTCCCTTTACAACTGCTGTGGGTTCTCATCTTCGGACGTCGGAGAGATAAGTCAAGGGCTTCCGCCCACAGGGAGGATGAAAGCGGGATGTGGATTCGGGACTCTGCGGGAGGGTTTTTGAGCCAGCTTTGGAGATGGGGGTGTCCAAGATGTGTGCCCTTTGGCCATATAAAGGGTAAGTCCTGTAATGCTGACGTGCGCAGGGCAGAGCGGTCCTGGTGTTTGTCGTGTCATTTGTCTATCGTGCAGTGTGTGTCTTTAGTGTGTCTCGTGTGGCATGTCTTTTGCCTTTGTCCTTCGAGGGGCTTATTGGGACCTCTAGCATCATTCTTAGCATCTGTATTCCCACCTTTCCTGTCCCTGCGCCGGTGCCATCAAACCTTTGAGTCGGGAGCTAGGACAGGCATCAGAATCTCATCTCTCTTTAGAAGCATCCAATCAGAAGTGTTTTACTGTCTTATTCTGAGCTGCCATTGACAGCTGTGCACTGCTGAGATCCATTTTTAGTGGAGTAGGACTTGCAGGAGTGTGAAGATAGGTAGCGGATTCTGAGCGTAGGGTTCTCGTGCATCCATCTTTGCCGTTCTTGGAATGAATCGTCCTGTTAGCGTCTTGTTCCTGCCGGCTTCTCTGAGCCTCATCAGGTCAGCGTCGCTCTCATCTCGACCGTGTCCTTCCTCGTTCTCTCTGTGCTTGCAGTCGCTCTTCTGAATGAGTTTTCTCTTGCTGTTGCGTCCCCTTGTTTGTCATCCCCTGTGTCAGAGGCGTTTGCGTGTCTGGCCTGGGATCGTTCTGCCCTGCTGCGCAGTGTGGGAGTGGGGGTAAAAGCATAAATGCTGGGGACTTGAAATTTGTAATGCAGAGTATATTTGGATTCTGGATGGTTTTCCTAGGTAGAAACAAGGCCTCTGGAGCTGTGCAGGGCTTTAACCTTTGTCGTAACTTCTTTTCAGATGCAGATGGTTTAAATCAGAAGCAGAGCGCCCCATTGTGGGTGAGGGGGTTGCCCCAAGCAGGTCGGTGACTGTTTGTCCTCGCCGGGGAAGCATCAGTGGTGGCTGTGTTACAGCACTGTTCTTTCTCTTTATTTTTAGGAAGTGATGCTGGATATCAGCTGTCAGGTGGAAGTGGGCAAGGTGAGCAGTGACAGAAGCAGTTATTTGTGGTAAAGGTCTCAATTTCTGGTGCAAGTCTAAGCATCCGTTACTGTTGGTGTGTTTTAGGCATTGCACTTTTATTAAGGTGAGACCCCTCCTCGCTAAGAAAAGTGGTTTTGCACTGTCCTGAGAACTCGGGAAGTATTCCAGGAGCCTGTGATGAAGCCTTGACCTTTTCCTGTTTAAAGATGCCATCCAGGTAACCTTCAGGAATAGGTAAGGAGCTGTGGTGATTTGGGGAGGTAGGGTGGAGTAGTGTGGGTGCACTCAAGTTTGAGCAATGTCGCATCACCTTGTCCCCCCCTCAGCCACGCATACCCTGTGATGACGGCGTCAGGCTCTGCATGTGGCCGAATCCTGTGGCCCGAGGGTGCGGGCATTGTCAGGAGATGTTGAGCATCAAAATTGTCGTGTTTAGGCCGATGGTGCTGCTGAGATCATGCATTGATTTCTTTTATTGCAACTGCCATCCATGACGGCAGCGCTTTGAGAGCGCAGAATTGCCAGAGGACGAGGCAGCCTACCTTCGCACCTGCTGTGGGTTCGTATCCCCACACGTCCGAGAGATAAGTGAAGGGCTTCAACCCACAGGGAGGATGGAAGTTGGATATGGGGTTAAGACCCTGCGGGAGGGATTTTTGAGTCAGGTTTGGAGCCGAGGACGTCCAGGCTGTGTCCCCTTGGACCATTTCAGGTGTCGGTTTGAGGATGCTGAGGTGCACAGGGCAGAGCGGTCCTGGTGTTTTTGTGTCACTTGTCTATCGTGCTCTGTGTATCTTTAGTGTGTCTCGTGTGGCATGTCTTTTCCCTTTGCCCTTCAAGGTTCTTTCTGGAAACTCTGGCGTCATTCTTGCCATCTCTGATTGCTTCCTTCCTCAGCCTGGCACCGGTACCCTCAAACCTTTGATTCAGGAGCTTGGACAGGCATCGTTATCTGACTGGATGCGTCTCAAGAGAGATGAGATGTCTTTTTTAAGGTCTTGTTCTCTGCGCTGCAGAGATCGATTTTCAGTGGAGTAGGACTTGCAGGAGTGTGAAGATAGGTAGAGGATTCTGAGCATAGGATTCTCAGGCATCCATCTTTGCGGTTCTTGGAATGAATCGTCCTGTTAGCATCTTGTTCCTGCCGGCTTCTCTGAGCCTCATCAGGTCAGCGTCGCTCTCATCTCGACCGTGTTCTTCCTCGTTCTCTCTGTGCTTGCAGTCGCTCTTCTGAATGAGTTTTCTCTTGCTGTTGCGTCCCCTTGTTTGTCATCCCCTGTGTCAGAGGCGTTTGCGTGTGTGGCCTGGGATCGTTCTGCCCTGCTGCGCAGTGTGGGAGTGGGGGTAAAAGCATAAATGCTGGGGACTTGAAATTTGTAATGCAGAGTATATTTGGATTCTGGATGGTTTTCCTAGGTAGAAACAAGGCCTCTGGAGCTGTGCAGGGCTTTAACCTTTGTCATAACTTCCTTTCAGATGCAGATGGTTTAAATCAGAAGCAGAGCGCCCCATTGTGGGTGAGGGGGTTGCCCCAAGCAGGTCGGTGACTGTTTGTCCTCGCCGGGGAAGCATAAGTGGTGGCTGTGTTACAGCACTGTTCTTTCTCTTTATTTTTAGGAAGTGATGCTGGATATCAGCTGTCAGGTGGAAGTGGGCAAGGTGAGCAGTGACAGAAGCAGTTATTTGTGGTAAAGGTCTCAATTTCTGGTGCAAGTCTAAGCATCCGTTACTGTTGGTGTGTTTTAGGCATTGCACTTTTATTAAGGTGAGACCCCTCCTCGCTAAGAAAAGTGGTTTTGCACTGTCCTGAGAACTCGGGAAGTATTCCAGGAGCCTGTGATGAAGCCTTGACCTTTTCCTGTTTAAAGATGCCATCCAGGTAACCTTCAGGAATAGGTAAGGAGCTGTGGTGATTTGGGGAGGTAGGGTGGAGTAGTGTGGGTGCACTCAAGTTTGAGCAATGTCGCATCACCTTGTCCCCCCCTCAGCCACGCATACCCTGTGATGACGGCGTCAGGCTCTGCGTGTGGCCAAAGCGTGCGGCCCTCCAGTGTTGTCAGGAGATGGTGAGTGGCAGAATTGTCGTGTTTTGGCTGATGGTGCTGCTCAGATCATACACTGATGGTTGATTTCATTTATAGCGGCTGACATGAGTGACAGCAGCCTGGTGAGAACATGAAATTGCAGAGGATGAGGTGGCCTCCCTTTACAACTGCCGTGGGTTCTCATCTTCGGACGTCGGAGAGATAAGTCAAGGGCTTCCGCCCACAGGGAGGATGAAAGCGGGATGTGGATTCGGGACTCTGCGGGAGGGTTTTTGAGCCAGCTTTGGAGATGGGGGTGTCCAAGATGTGTGCCCTTTGGCCATATAAAGGGTAAGTCCTGTAATGCTGACGTGCGCAGGGCAGAGCGGCCCTGGTGTCTGTCGTGTCATTTGTCTATCGTGCAGTGTGTGTCTTTAGTGTGTCTTGTGTGGCATGTCTTTTGCTTTTGTCCTTCGAGGGGCTTATTGGGACCTCTAGCATCATTCTTAGCATCTGTATTCCCACCTTTCCTGTCCCTGTGCCGGTGCCATCAAACCTTTGAGTCAGGAGCTAGGACAGGCATCAGAATCTCATCTCTCTTTAGAAGCATCCAATCAGAAGTGTTTTACTGTCTTATTCTGAGCTGCCATTGACAGCTGTGCACTGCTGAGATCCATTTTTAGTGGAGTAGGACTTGCAGGAGTGTGAAGATAGGTAGTGGATTCTGAGCGTAGGGTTCTCGTGCATTCATCTTTGCCGTTCTTGGAATGAATCGTCCTGTTAGCATCTTGTTCCTGCCAGCTTCTCTGAGCCTCTTTGGCTCAGCGTGGGTCTCATCTCCACCGTGCCCCTCCTCGTTCTCTCGGTTCTTGCAGTCGCTCTTCTGAATGAGTTTTTTCTTGCTGTTGCGTCCCCTTGTTTGTCATCCCCTGTGTCAGAGGCGTTTGCGTGTGTGGCGTGGGATCGTTCTGCCCTGCTGCGCAGTGTGCGTGTAAAAGGATAAGTGCCGGGGACTTGAAATTTATAATGCATTCTGTAGTAGGATTGTGGATGGTTTTCCTAGGTTGACGTAAGTTTTCTGGAGGTGCTATGTTGGCCTGCAGTGCTTTGACTTTTGTCCTGACTTCCTTTCAGATGCAGATGGTTAAATCCCGACGCGGAAGGTGAGTAAAATATGAGAAGAGTGAGGACGGACGAGATCTGAGGCGAGGCCAAGGTCCAAGAGGCATCAGCACCAAAGTCATCGGCATCCTGTAGGAGGCTCATTACCTTCCCGTCATCCCAATGCAGACCATTAGAATGGATATAGAATTTGCAGTGGCTAAAAGGTTACTCCTCAGCATACTCACTAAGAGAGGAGAGGAGATGAAAAAGGCTTGGGAAAGCTCATTATCTGGTCAAGAGAAAATTGATTTTTTAAATACTCCACTCTGTTGTTTATGGAAGATGAGTGGAGTGAGCTAGGGGACCGTTTGTGGGATTAAACAATTATTGGCAAGGGCACGGAGACTCTTTGTTTTGGGAGTACATGGGGAACGATTATAAACACTTGGAGAGATGAAAGGTGAATCCAAGTTTCCAGCTGCTCCTGTGCAAGCTATGTCATAACAATACACAGGGTTATCATCTCCTGTGCTGTCTCGGTCAGGCTGCCTCAGTGCATTTTTTGGGATAGGGAGCGTACAGCCAGTAAATGGAATAAGGGGAAAACAATGGAGCTCTGTTGCAGAACTGTTAAAAACCCAAGCAAGCGTAATCTTTAAGTCTAATGCAGTACCGGAGCAAAAAGCAGAGTTATCTGCTCCGATAGCCAATGTGGAAATAAAACGGGATAAGAAAGGAGTTGCAGCCGGACTGTCAGAAGTAGGGTCTCAGAAAGAACACGGAGAGTCAGGTAGCCTGCCGAAGTCCCAGGTAAGTAAAGAACAGGGAGAGACACCTTGCCAGCCGAAGTTATATCCTGCTATCCCTCTGTCTGCTCCTCCGTGTGGTCCAGAATTAATACCCCTTCCTGGAAGAGGATGTTGATAGGGAAAAAGAAGAGGAGCAACTTACACCTGAAGAAAGAAAATTGGTTAAATCCTTTACTCCTCCAATGGAAAAGTTATAACGTCAAGTTGAACAATTAACACATCAAATGGAAAGTTGCAACACAGGGCACAAACAAAACATAACTGCCTGCTCAGAACAGCGCAGTCCTCCTACACAGTCAGTTCAGCAATTACTGCAGATGCTACGACCAGAGCCATCAGCACCTTCAATGCAAATCCTTCCACCTCCGTATCTAGGCCCAATCCCAGGCCCAGCAGGTGCCGAAGAACATTCTGCAAAAATATCATCAGGAAACGACGGTCAGGAATAGTTTGTGATGCAATCATTGAAGGAGAGCGGCAACCAGCTGAAGCTTTAGCTTGCGCAATTCTGTATGATCAACAAGCTCCTAGGTACGAACAACATCATTGGAAAATTTTGCAACAAACCAAACAAACTATGACAGAACATGGAATTAGATCTGAGGCTGCCAGAACTACACAGGACCGCATTTTCACCGCCAATGTAAATTCACCTCACGATTGTCGGCAAATAGCACGATTACTATTGACACCATCTCAACACGTCATACAGGTAAAGGAGCGGACCAGATCGGCAGTCACCGAAGCTCGTAGACCTAGGGATCCAAATGACATCCTAAATGCACTAAATCCAGATATGCTCACCGGATCAGGGGTATTTAGTAACTGACGTTCAACTTAATTGAACGCATTGGGAACACATCATTTGTCTGCACGTTTAGCCAGACAGGCTTTTAATGTCGTTCCAGATTCTCAACCACGTACTCTTTATTCAGCTGTTCAACAAGGAATAACAGAACCTTTATACCAATTTTATTCATTGCTTATGGGCAGCTTGAAGCAATCAGAATGATTTAACCGACAAGGCGTGACAAAAAACATTCAAGTTAGTGGCATTTGAAAAGGCTATTTCCAAAACAAAACCTTTGTTGATTACTTTGGGTAAAGATGCTGATGTAACAGAAACGATCTACTGTAGCAGATACGGCTACTAGAGCATCTCAGTCCCAACAAGGACAAGTTGTCGCCAATGCCGTAGCAGAGGCCATAAAACCAGCCACAAATTTACTTGCTGCTGCAGTAAGCAAAATAGGCCAAACACCAAAGTCAGGACCTTCAAAGACACGAGGCGCATGTTAGCGATGTGGGGCAAAGGGACATTTCAAAAAGACACGCCAAGCGTCAGTACGGTGCGATAGATGTCAAAAAGGCAACCGTTCCGCAGCCGCCCGTCGGTCCGCAAAAAACGGATTACAAAGCGCAAAGAGCCGCCGTGCGGTGAAACAAGCAGTCGGCCCAACGCTGTCCAACAACTTGACCCACCAGCGACCACAGCGAGCTTGGCAATCGATTCGGCAGCAGCAGTAGCCGTTACTCTTATCAATCAAACTGCGTATCAAATTCCAACAGGTGTCACCAGAGCAATATACGCCTCAGACAGCGCACTTGCGGCATTATTAACTGGAAAATCTTCTGCTGGACTTGCAGGACTCATCGTCCTCCCAGGTGTAATCGATGCTGACTACACCGGAGAGATTCAAGTGCGTGCCTACACTTTATCACCACCACTTCCTATTTCCAAGGCAACCAGAATTGCACAATTGATTCTATATTTAACAATTCCTACATAAGGGACATCTTCTGAACTCCACCACAGAGAGGAATTAAAGGCTTCGGATCCACTGGAGACACAGTAGTAAATTTAGTACAGCAAATGAAACAGAGACCAATGGTGAAAGCAACCTTACGATCTGGCACGGTTCAAAAAGAAGTCACCGTTATGCTAGATACAGGAGCTGATGTTAGCGTCATTTACAAAGAACGCTGGCCCAAAGATTGGTTTCTTCAACAAACTGTGCATGCAGTACAAGGCGTAATAGGGAATTCTATACCATAGGGAAGTGTCCATGCCATAGAAGTGAGATTTCCCGAAGGGCAAACAGCCACACAACGCCCATATGTCACGTCTTTACTTGGAAATTTAGGAGGCCTAATCGGTCGAGATGCATTAAATCAGCTAGGAGCAACTCTCACGTCGCCCGCAGCCTCTCAGTCGCCTTTTTAGTTGCAGCCGTTGCCGTTCTGCCGCCAACCCCAAAAATACAACGGAAAAACCATAGACCAATATGGGTTGATCAGCGGACCTTGTCCAAAGAGCGGCCGAAAATAGCCCACGAATTAGCGAAAGAACAGTTATAAGCCAAACATAGACAACATTCCATTAGTCTGCGGAACGCTCCCATTTTTTATTCCTAACAAATCAGGCAAATGGCGACGGTTACACGATCTCCAAAAAGCGAACGACCAGCCGTGTCCCATGGGAGCATTACAACCAGGAATGCTTACTCCAACTATGTTGCTTCAGAATTGGCATCTCTTAATTATTCACCTCAAAGACCATTTTTCACTATATGCTTGCAAAAGGATGATACAGTGTGATTTGCATTCACTTTATCAGCAATAAATAAAGCAAGTCCTTCACAAGGATATGAACGTGTACTACTTCCACCTGGCATGAAAAGTCTTCCTACTATGTGTCAAACGTTTGTTCATTGGACATTAGAGCCTATCCGTCATAAATTTGCACAATTATTTATCGTTACATGGATGATATCCTGCTATGTCAATAAGAACCCTTTACTAATGATACTTTACAGTACATTATCACTCAGCTGTCGTCAAAAGGTTTATTAATTGCACCAGAAAAGATACAACCTACATGGTGCTACGTAGGTTGGGCGTTAACCTCAGCTGCTGTCAGTCCAGAAAAACTGCACCTTACAACTACTATTGCAACACTTCACCATGCTCAGAAATTAATTGGAGATTCGCAGCGGTTTAGAATTGTCGCAGGGATCCTCAATGATGAGATATCACGTCTTACAAGTCTGCTTAAAGTGCGGACCCAAATATTCCAATCTCTCTTTCTCCTGAATGACGCGATTGCCTTAACAAGCTGAGTCAGCGTCCAGTGTCATCTGTCGCAGGTCATCCATTGTCAGATGTGCCATTAGGTGTTCCTATTTTCAACCATGCCGATGCTCTATTTGCTATCTCATACCAGTGGCCTGCTTGATATTAAGAAAAAGGGGAGACCATCCTACGGGAGATTGCGCCAAGCAAACGCAATCACGGGAACGACCACGCGTTCGGCAAAATCAACAGAAAGGCAAGGAGCAACAAAATCAGATAACGATTCTGGAACTGGCCTTTCCACCACATACACTGCCCGTGAGCATTTGGCAAAGAACAGAGGTAATAGAACATCTCATTAGGAAAGCATGGGAACGGGGGCTCGACATCACCTGTACAGAGGCGGAACATATCAGTCTACCATTAAAAACTGAACTGTTTGAGTTCATGTTGAGATGCTCAGAGACCCTACAAATAGTTCTCCTAGACTACGCTGGCCACGTGCATAACAGACAACCATCCGATGCGCGATTACAAGTAATAGCAAGACAGCAATTGTTACAGCAACCAAAGGTAAAGACACAACCTGTCAAAGGTATTACGGTATACACAGATGCAGGAAGAAGAACAAAAAAGGCAGCACTTACCTGGAAAGAAAAATCGGGATGGAAAGTACATGTCCTGAACGATTTTATGGGAAAATTGTACAGCAGTTAAATTTAGCCAACAATCCCGATTTTGGATTCTACAGTACGAAACACGGCCATGAGGTGCCATAACTGTATACAGGTTCGATGAGGGACTCAGCAATTAATTTACAGGTTATTGTGACATCATCACCTTGCATTACCAGGAAAGAAGGAAGAACATTGTGTTTCTCTGTCGGAGAAGGGAGACGCGGACACCAATTCGGTCATCAGCAAAGTCTCGTTTATTGATACGCAGAGTGGTGCTTAAGTACAGTATTTAATTAGCTCATGCATAGTGCAAAATCTGAGCTCATCATTGGTTTAGATGTGCGGCTTAGCTAAGCACTTCGGCATTCATGTTTTTCTCAATTCTGCGTGCCTTCCCTATCTCAAGGACACTGTATCCGTGAGACTGAGGCCCACTTTGCTAGCTTCACTAAGTTGATCTGACTATGGCCTTTTTCTTCCAGCTATTCCTGCACCAGGCTCTCTACACTTCCCCCGTTTTCTTTTTGAGCTAAAAGAGTGGCATGCCAAGCTTTGCTAACAGTCTTTTGAATAAAATTTTGTAAGCAAGTTATTAAGCAAGGTAGCAATAAAGCTAAGCACAAGAATATACCTAACACCATAATAGCATACTTAATAACGGTTCGAATCCATTCCTCAAGACCTAGGCTTTTTAACCACTCGTCAATGTCTCAACCATTTTCTTCTTTTAGGTTGTGTAATTTCTGCTGCATGTTTTGTATCTTTTTGTGGATGGATTTAGAGTGGTTAGATAAATTCATGCAGCACATTCCTTTGAATTCTTTGTAACCATACTGGCAACCTTACTAGGCAGGTTTTAAAAGGATTTTGTACTCCCTCTAGACTTAAGTAGATTGATTCTTGTTTTGTTATGTTAGCGAATGTTACCCATACGTTTTCCCGAGGTGCATGCTGTATTGGAAAAGATTTTGTGCGAGCAAAGTTAGCAAGCATAAGCAGTGCAATGATCATCATTTTGATTTCTTTGGCGGCCTATTCTTTTTACGCCCTGTATTGCTCCCTGTTATCTGCAGTTGTTTCACCTCTTCTATACTTTGATTTAATACCTCCTCTGGGTCTGTACCGGGCTTAATTGGTCCTACCCGAGGCCAAGGTAGGTGTGGGACTTTATGTCTGCATCTTGCAGCGATAATGTGCGAATTTGCATAGATGTGCTGCCTCTTAATCCAGGTGGTAAGTTCCCACCGGGCCCAAGCTAACAGGAGCTGTTCTGGTGTCTCGTATAGGTTTCGTACCTGGGCATATGGCACTCCTGCTTCTTTTTCTAGGGCCCGACCCCAATTTGAATTTCTTAGGTCGTCACTTTGACACCTCCAGCACCACAAATTAAACACTGTTCTCTGTTCCACCCACGAGCAGTCCCCACAGCCCCCGCACTTTAGGGCTACCCAGGCTTCACACCATGACCCCCCACACGCACAACAAGGACGGCTGCTGAGAGGCTGTTCTTCCTGGTGGACGTGGCTCTCAATCCAATCAGCCCAATTCGGTGGTGGCTGCCTTAGCGCCTCACGGGCAGTGCTGTTATAGCGTCCCAAAAAGGTGGGGTTATCCATTCTAGTACCCGTGTCTCCCGCGTTTTCTTTTGTAGCTGTGTGAGTGCACCGAGTAGGTGGTTGGCAGTACTCCAGATGGTAAGATCGATGGGCGAGGAGATATCTCGGCAGGAGACAAACCCTTTATCGATGCAGCGTATAATACCCTTGAGGGCTTCATGTTGTTGCGGGGTCACGGTTACGGGTGCGGTTGGGTCAGTCCCTTTAAGTAGTGGCCTGAGGGAGTCTAGCAAGGAGTTGGGTATCCCAACAATCGGCTTGAGCCATTGCAGATCTCCTAGCAGTCGCTGTGCCTCATTTAGAGTGGTGATCTTTGTTGCAAGCTGGAGCTTCTGTGGCCGTACGATTTGGCCTGTGATAGACCACCCCAAGTACTTCCATGGTGTGGATCGCTGTATTTTTTTTTGAGCTATTATGAGGGATGCCTTTGCTAGGGCGTTTTGAATTTCTTGCATTTGAGTGTCTGTAAATGCTGATTCTTGAGCAAAGAGGATATCATCCATATAATGATAAATAATTGTGTTGGGCCACTGTATCCTCAATGGTTGTAATGCGGCATCAACATACAGCTGGCACAGGGTAGGCGAGTTTTTCATTCCTTGTGGAAGAACAGTCCATTCATACCGTTTATCAGGTTCTTCTCTGTTTATTGCTGGTAGGGTGAACGCAAATCTTTTAGTATCTTGAGGGTGTAAGGCTATAGTGAAGAAGCAGTCCTTTAGATCAATGATCAGAAGAGGCCAATGCTGTGGGAGCATTGCTGGGTTGGGGAGGCCTGGTTGTAATGCCCCCATTGCCTCCATTTGATCATTTACTGCTCTTAAATCGTGTAGAAGACGATATTTTCCTGACTTCTTTTTGATCACAAAAATTGGCGTGTTCCATGGGCTTGTTGAGAGTTTCAAATGTCCTTGTTGGAATTGTTCTTTTACGAGTTGATGTGCTTGTATTAGACTTTCCCTTTTTAGAGGCCATTGCTTAACCATTACCGGTTCATTGGCAGTCCAGGTGATTGGGATCGGGAAAGTCCAAGCAATGGCAATTACTCCAAAGGGTGCTCGTTGGATAAAACGACCCCCATCTGAGCCAAGATGTCCCTTCCAATTAAGCAATGTACCGATGGCGGTAATGTGACTACGGACAACACAGTTACCAAATCTTGCCCATCTATAGTGACCCTTACTGGAGGAGTTTTTCTGGCAAGGGTGAATCCTCCGACGCCCGTGACGGTATCCGTAGTTTGCACTGATGGCCAGTTGTGGGGCCATTTTTCTGGAGAGACAATGCTGGTATCTGCCCCAGTGTCTAGGAGTCCCATCATTTCTATTGTCTGTCCTGCATAGGTTAGTTTCACCTTCTTTTTGGGTCTGGTATGGAGATTCATTGTGAGCATAGCAATACCTGATGATCCGAATCCTTGGTCTCCACGTGGGGTTTGTCTTTGTGGTTGAACACCCCGGCTCAACTGTGGAAGTGGAATAAATTGAGCAATACGCTGACCTGCCTCAATTGTCAGAGGAGGAAAAGGAGTATAAACCATTATTTGTATTTCTCCCGTGTAGTCTGCATCGATGACACCTGGTAGCACAAACAGTCCTACAATGGAGCTCGACGAGCGTCCCACTATTAGTCTTCCATGAGCTTGTCCTTTGATATTTATCGGGCCATAAACTCCAGTTGGGACTTTGACGGGGCGAGCTGTTATTAAAGATGTTTTTACTGCGGCTGCCAGGTCGAGTCCCAGGCTCCCTGTTGTGGCTGGTTGTAGACAGGAGATGGCGCTGGTGTCACGGCAGCTACTTGTGACCAGGGCCAATATGGCGGCGGCCGCCGGGGGCTGATCGGCGGCGCCCGTCGGGCCGCGCCGCATCCACTCGCATCTGTAGCAGCGCGCCGAGGGAGGCCGGTGGTCGCTCGATGTGGCCGGGGCCGCCGTAGAAGCACGGAGCGGAGCAAGAGCGGCTAACACCTGTGACTGTGTGGACTCGGCTTGTTTCTGCAGTCCTAAGCCTAATTCTTTTAGTGCATTAACCAAGAAAACCTGCGCCCCTCTCATATACTCTGGGACTCCTGCCTTTTCAATAGTAGCAGCAGCCTTATCTACAAAGTCCCCAAAGGATTTATTTCTTCCCTGTTTTATCCCCATATACATGGGTATGCTTGAGCTATCTTTGACCTGATCGATGGCACTCCTTACTAGACGCATGGCTTCCCTAACCTTGTCGGGTCCTGAAATTATTTGAGCCTCTGTCCTGCGGTATTGACCCAATCCCATTAGTTCGTCTATGGTAATTCCAGCTAACGGATCTCCCGGGCCCCTCTGTGTTGCAACTGACTCCTGAACAAGAGCTTGCCAGTGGGCGTTAAATAGCAACTGCTGATGTTGCGTGAAAATTAGTTTCACTATACTTCTCATATCATTTGGCAACAGCAGGTATGTATCAAACAAGAAATCTAGCATCTGCTTAGCTGGCTCGCTCCGAAAACCAAACTGACTCACTGTCTGTCTCAGTTGGGCTAGCAGCTTCCAGTCGGGAGGCGCGTACGCTCCCACTTGGACGGCTTGTCCTTGTTGATTTATTTCCTGTGTATACGTAACGGGGAAAGCCCAGGCTTTCGCTGCGTCAACAGCGCTCTCGTCCCCAGTCTCCAAGCCGTGTCTGGCTAGCATACTCCACGCCTCCCCCCGCCGTCTTGCCATCTCCTCCCACAGGTCGCTTTCCGCCCTAGGGACCGGAGCTGGCTCCACGGCGGGCTTAGGGACGCTGGGCTCAGACCGGCAAGGGGATTTTTCGCCGCCGGTCTGGGGCCCTTCGCCCTTGGAAGGCGGGGTTACTCCGCCTTCTGCAATTGTCTCCGCCGCCGCGGCGGAATCCTCCTCAAGCTCTTCTAAGGGGGGTGCCGAGGGCCAAGCGCAGCTAGCCATGTCTGTCATTCCTGCTGTCTCCCCAGAGATAGGTATTTCTACTCTGGTCGTGCTGGGTGCTCGGGGCTCATTATCGCCATACTGAGCATTTCTTTTATATGCCTCTACTGCCTCCCGAGCCGCCCTTCTCTCCGCCTGCTGCTTCAGTAGTGCGTTATGAACTACCCGCCAGATCTTTCCCAGCTTTTTTGCTGTTTTATCATCCTCTAATACCGCCTCCCACAGTGCATCCCCTAACTTACGCCACTCATTTAAATCATGCACGGTGTGAGGATTAGAGAATAAACCTTTAGCATAATCCCAGGCTAACAACCCCGGTATGTCCTTTCTGGGATTAATCTCTTTTAACCCTAACTTATCTATATGTACTATATAGTATATATATATGTATATATGTAGTATATGTATATGTACTATAAATAAATTATATGCTGCTTGCCTGTCCATTTTTTGTCGTCAGCGCTGTTGCAACTCTCCGTCTTCGGCAGCACGTATGGCCCAGGACCACCTTTATGGCTCCTGGGGGTGTCTTCCCTATGTCGTTTGACACCGACCCGGTTGCAGCAGGCCCCAACTCTACTTCACCGACCGTGGCGCGTTCTCCCCCGTTTTCTTTTCAGCGACGGAGGCACGTCGGGGTTCACCATTTGTCGGAGAAGGGAGACGCGGACACCAATTCGGTCATCAGCAAAGTCTCGTTTATTGATACGCAGAGTGGTGCTTAAGTACAGTATTTAATTAGCTCATGCATAGTGCAAAATCTGAGCTCACCATTGGTTTAGATGTGCGGCTTAGCTAAGCACTTCGGCATTCATGTTTTTCTCAATTCTGCGTGCCTTCCCTATCTCAAGGACACTGTATCCGTGAGACTGAGGCCCACTTTGCTAGCTTCACTAAGTTGATCTGACTATGGCCTTTTTCTTCCAGCTATTCCTGCACCAGGCTCTCTACATTTCTCAACCAACACCAGGGGAGCGCTTACACCACGGTGTGCAATTACTGCGGTCAACGTTGGTTTTTCACAGCGTTTATTTTGAACCTATAGGTTAGACCTTTCAAGCTGGACCCATCTGCTGTGTCATTCTGACAGCATGTTACATAGGTTGGTCTAGTTAAAGTCAAGTTATACCAACAGTCAGAAAGTTTGTCCACACAAAGCTTTCTAATTTCCACGTTGTTGGTGATGGGTTCCAAGGCATAATTACCAACCTGTTCCTGGTGACAATACAGTATAAGAGAGACTTGTTTTTCACATGACCGTACTGTTGTGGGGCAAGGACTCGCTGTAACGTTGGGCTGCAAACTACTAGTTATAACCGATTTTAAAAATTGCCAGCGATCGCAATGGTAGTAGCTTTCTCGTGAAGGGATTTCTCCATTTTTCTGCATCCTACCTTAATTTTGTCACCAATCGTTCCCGTTAGTACCCTAGCCCAAATCCTTTTTGTCCCAACCCCGGTCACTCGAACGGTATACCTCAGAATCGTGCAATACTACCGTCGCTGGGTTTGGGCGATGATCTCTGGGGTACGGTCCTAGAGCACCGGTATACCTGATGGAAGCTTCAGACCATGGCCACTCAGCCGAGTTTTGGCCACGGCGTTGCGGTAGGATACAGAGAAGTATCAAAAAGATTATCACTGTTTAACCGTTCTCATGTCATTCAGTGTTCTTCCGTGAAAAGCAAAGACAACAGAGTCTGCCACCAAGAGGCAGGAGGTCAAAACGATGGAACTATCCAACGGGTACTAATCTGACGCTCCTTCCCCAAAGCATCGGTGGCTACTCATGCATATTTATTCAAAGGGGTTTTTAACGCTAACGGTACTTCTACTGTACGGAGGTTTACTAAAACAGGTTGCTCAGGTGTTGGGGGCTGAATTGTTCCCTTTTCTTTCTGTGGAATTTTTCCCATTGTTACGCTAAGTATTTGTGGCTGCACCTTAGTAGTAACAGTTTTCTTTCTCAGGAGGGTGGGGACAGGGGAAATATCGGAAAAGGAAAGGTGGGATGGGGGGGCCAGGGTGCTCTCTCACTCGCTAATGGAGTCAGAGGAAGACGGCCGGGGCATCCTAGCATCCTCCCCGCGATCCCAACGCCGGGAGCCACGTTCCCTGCCGTCGGACATCGCACCGCCGCCTTCCCCCTTCGTCCTACTTCCTCCGGAAGCTCTGCCGAGCACCACGACCGACACCGTGAGGGGGGAGTCGCTCCTCCATTCCTCTCACACCCGGGCCATCAGCCAGCCCCCTTCAGCTGCACGGGATCTGCCCTGTCCCCACGACCGGTACCTGAGCACAGGGAGAGGGAGCCTGGGGCCAAAAAAAGGACTGGAACTGAGTTATAGTGTTCTGTTTTGCTGTCAATTTTTATAGCTGTTGTTTTTTCTTTTGTTTGCCACGTTAGATATATTAGTAAAGAACTGTTATTCCTATCTTCCATATCTTCTGCCTGATTTCAAACTATAATAATTGGAAGGGAGGGGGCTGCACTCTCCATCTCAGAGAAGGGTTTCTTGCATTCCCTTAGCAAATACCTGTCTTTCAAACCAAGACACCAGGCTGGATTTTTAGGATCATTAGGTCTCCATAGTGCAGGAATGATGCCTGGGGCTTTTGGAGAAAAAGCAGTTATTTCGGGACACCCGTTTATCCCCCATCTGTCATTTACACCTTTTACAGCTTGCCATAATCGAAGATGCCAACTTCACTCGTGGTTTTAGGAGTCGCTTTAGGAGACCATTAGTCCTTTCTACAATTCCATTGGCTTGTGGGTAATAGGGGGTGTGAAAAGTCCGCTTTATTCGTTCCTCCCTTGTCCCACCCTATACTACTTTAGCAGTAAAGCGAGACCCATTATCAGATTGAATTTCCTGCGGCTTTGGGAAAGTTCCAAACAATTTTTGCAATGCCTTAACAGTGTTATCTCCTGTAGCTCTATTAAAAGTTTCAGCTCCACCTAACCCCGATATTATTTGCATTCCTACCATCACGAAATGTTTGCCACCTGAATTTTTAAAGGGACCGACATAATCTATCTGCCACGTGTTCCATAAGCCTTTACCCTTCCTTAAGCGCAACGGGTCACCTTCCAAAGGATGTCTTTCAAATCGTCCACGGCATCGCTCACTAGCTGATACGCACGTTTTGCGCATTTCCCTGGTGACAGGCCAGCCACGAGCAAGGGCTTCCTTGTACAAATCTTTCGCACCTGTGTGTCATCTTTTATAGGCAGCCATTCTAGCAGGTGCTCCCAGTCCTCTGTAATTTGTTCATTTTTCTGGGAATTCACTCTCGCTACCTCATCAGCTGCATTGTTCTACTCGCCGGCTGGATTTCCATCTGTCTGATGAGAAGCCACCCAACCTACGTCAAAATTCCCTTGACCTGCTATATTTAGAATTTTTTGCCATACTGGGATTCTGTTGACTTCCTAATCATTTTGCTGCCAGAAAGGAAGCCACTCTGTACATCCTTTAAACGCAGCATAGGAGTCAGTGTAAATACAAACAAGAAAGGTATTATGTGCCTCACACTGGAAAACACTCCAAACAGCAATCAGCTCACCCACCTGAGCACTGCCTTCTCTCTCACTAATAATTCGCTTACCAGATGAAGTATGGAGAGCTACTGCCCTGTATTTCCACACCTTTCCCTCTCGTTTAGCAGATGCATCAGCTAACCAAGAATTTGCCAGTTTTTTGGGAGAAAAAGGAGGGGCCACTTTAATTAATGAGGCAGGTTTGTCATGGCCGCTAGCCAAGCTTTCAGTTTCTTGTATTGCCAGATTTTTTGCAGCTCCTTCTAAGATGTTACAGTAATGCTCGATCTGCGCATACCACTTCCTGACTGAGGATCTTTGGGCTACCCCTCAGGGGGAGGGGTCCTGCTGGTAACCACTTGAATAATTTTGAAAGGGCCTCTCAATACAAGTGATTGTTGACCTTTAATTTTCTCCACTTCTGTGAGAGCTAAGCTACCAACAAAAAGTCCCTTTTCCCAAGTAGCGTACCTTTTATCGGCATGTTTAAAACCACAGGAATAGAAACCCACTGGCCTTGTAGGGCCCTCCGGGCCCCCTTGCCATATGTGCACCGACAACCCTGAGGTGGGAAATCTCCATTCTACCTGGAAAGGATCTGTGGGATGAATAGGGCCTAGAGCTTGATGCGCAGTCACTTGAAAAATCAGCAATTGCAGCGCTTCCTCCTGAGAAGTTCAATCCCATTTCACCCCTTTCCTCAGCAAGTCATAAAGAGGCCTGGCAATTATTGAAAAATCTGGAATGTGTTTTCTCCAGAACACTAATAGTCCTGGAGCTTGTTGAAGCTCTTTCCTGGATCCAGGCATTTTAATTTGATCTAAGGAAGTTCAACTGTCAGGTGGAATACATGTCCTATCTCCTTTCCACCCAATTCCCAAGAACTTCATCTCCTGAGAAGGTTTTTTAATTTTCTCCGGTGGAATTTGTAACTCAAGGCTATTCAGATGTGTTGGGAACGATAAGGATTGGACAGGAAGTTCTCACATACGTGTCACAGAAAGATCTTTGAATGTAGAATCTGAAGAAGGAATAGAAATGACAGCAAGTTTTGATATAGAAGAACTGCTGAGCCAGCCTTACTGGGTGACTAGAAGGCAAAGAGCAAGTGAGTTGGAAGGGGATTTTTTGGCTTAGAGCAAAGGAAAAACCCTCCTCAAACAAAAGATGTTTTACCAAACAAAAGGATTTTCACAGACAAACAAGGAAGCTGATGTTGCAGGTAGAGAAGAGATCTCAGAATTTTCCACTGCAAGAAAACTGAACAACGCCTTCTAGCGTAAACTGTAACATCCTAACCTTTTGCGACTGGAAATAGCAACACGAATACTGTAATGTTAGTAGTTAGGATAGGTCATAGGTAATAGTAAAAGTATTGCTTGGTTGTCGTGCGTTAAGACGCTCTGTAATGAAAAGCGTATAACGCATCGTCACCAGAGCCGGAGGGGGCTTCGGACAAACCTACAGCTGAAAAGGCTGTGGGCTGGGCTCTTGTCACACCCGTGAATGGCTGTATCATTTGGATATAATAAACGGCGTTTTCAAGAGCTGCCCGGAGCCCCGCGTCGCTCGATTTCGGCTCTTACAATTGGCGCCCAGATTTTAAAGGGCAGAATCGGAATATTCTTCAGTAAGAGGCCTCCCTGTGAACTTGAAAGGGAAGAGGATTAGGCACGTTGAAGGAAAAGCGACCGGTGCCTGGACATCGTTGCTGCTGGACGGTACGCGGACCGGAGCTCGACGGCTTCTGCTGCAGAGGAAGACAGCAGGTGCGCACTGGGTAATCACGGGGCAGAATATATCTGCAAATCAGAGGGATGTGTATCAGCATTTTTTATCTTTAATTGAATCAAGTCTTGCCTAAGCAAGAGTTCAAACAGATTGTAACATGGACTATAACTCATGTCCCAAATGCTAACTCTGAAGAGATCTGTACTAGAGACTTCTGGGACTCTGTAGCAGTTAAATTATATAACATCTCTCACCTCAACAAAATAGCAACAGATTTACTCCCGGCTTGCCGTTTGCTTGTGGAGATCTTTGTCCCGAAACCGCTCCCCGTCCCGCATTCCACCTGAAGTCTCACCGCCGCTCCCCTCCGAGCAGTCCCTGCCAGCTTCTCCAGACGCGAGAAAGGCGGGGGAAGATAACGCCGATTGCCACTGCAGTACGAGAGACTGACGAATGTAACAATGCCCTGGAGGGAAAAGGGGACTTTAAAACAACACCAGGAACCCCTGCAAAGCAACCGGATTTGTTTCGCCAATGACCACTGCTGACTTGTGAATTGTCAGAGTGTGGAACTCAAGTTGATATCACAGGCGCTGATATCAAAGGAGCTGATGTTACTGTAATATCTCATTCTGTTTGGCCAAGAAATTGGAACTTTCTAAGTCCTTCAGGTGCCCTCGCAGACATCGGAGCGTCACGATCCGCTATTAATGCGGAGCGGGGGTCGTGATGGTTCTTTTGATCTGAAGGGTGCAAACAGGCAAAATGCAGGCGACAAAATCAGTTTATTCAACGGCAGAAAATCAGTTTATTCAACAACAGCAATGCATTTCATCAAATGCCGACAATTCAGTTACGGTAAAGGGGAGAGGTATAGGAAACAAAGTATAGGGAAAGGGGAAGGAAAGGAAGGGATGGGAAAATAGCTACCAACAGACGAGACGGGCGTCCTCGCGGGTCATCCGATAGACGAGTCTTCGTCCGTGGGGAGATCTCAGGGGTCTTCTCCAGGGGGTAGACGTGTCTTCCTCGGTGGAGAGATCTCAAAAGGTCTTTTCCAGAGGGTCACTCTTTATAGTCCTTATCCAAAGCGAGCGGCCTCTGGCCAAGAGGTGGGAAGATTTATGGACCATTGTGTGGTGCTGCAGGAGACAGGTACGGTCAAGCAGTCCTCAGTTGGTACAACGCGACCTCTGGTTGGTGCCACGACAGCACAGTCCAGTGAACACAATACACCAGCACACAGTCACGAGCATCCACCTTGGCCCGGCCGGCAAACCATTGTCGGGAGTCAGCCTGGGTGGGGGTCCTCGAGGTCTCCTTGCGACGGTCGGGAGGCAAAATCGAGGGGAACTTCGGACCGACCCTTACACCACCCCGTGACTCACGATCATCGTCAAGAGCGCCCCTTTGCAGAGTTGTAGTGAAGTCTTCAGTTGTGGCGTCTTCAGGACTCGTCCAAGTTGGTAGCATATCCCAGACAACAGAGACAGAAAAGTAGGAAAAAGATAAGGGACAGGATAAGGAAAAGGAGAAAAGGGAAAACAAAACAGATGAATTATATTCAATTTTTTGATTGCTAACAATTTCAAACAATTTGTTCAATTCTTTAATTTTTTTCAATTTTGTTTAGAAATAAATCAATTTTTTTAAAGCAAGTTTTTGATTAAACAATTCTAATTGCAATTAGAAGATAATCAATTCTAGTTAAAATATTTTATCCTATTTAAAACCTTGTGTCAATAACCCTAGGGATGTCAACAGTAACCGATCTGGATACATCTGTCACAGATGCCAATTGTGCTAACCGTTTCATTATTCTCCAAGTCACAATGTATAGAATTGCTGATAAAACAAAACCAAAATGAAAAGAACAATGGTGGGATGACACAATTTGTTCAGGACACCTCTAGCAGTAGGTGACCACCCAAAGAGAGTATCCCACCACCTGTGTTCAGCATCTGTCTTTACCCTTTCCAAAACACGATGTATTTTTTCCACATTGTGATGAACAGCTATTAGAGTTTTCTGTCCATTTTTCTTGATCTTCTCCAAAATTTCGATCAGATCTTGGTGGAGCAACAATTGCTTCACCAGAGAGAGGTTCATTCCAATTGGAGTGGGCAATAGATGGTGGATCAGTGTGTAATTTGACTGCAAAAGATGGTGAGAAGTAACTGGGGCTACATAGGAAAAATCACATCCTGAAATCCTAGTAAAGTTACAGACACAAAAGTTTGAATGATTTTTAGTATTCACTACTAAATTTTCTATGGAAACACTATCGCAAGCAGTTCTAAAGCGTGCACATCCATTTCCTACATATACCAGTACTATTTCAGAAATCTCGTTTGGATGAATTTCAAAATTGCAAACATTCTGTTCTGTATCCAAGCAAATATCTTGAGCTCTGATTGCATTACTTTCACAGATAAACCCTTGTTGTTCCCGGACAATGCAAGTTCCCAAATTGACGGTTTGCCACCTCCCACCGATTTGACGGGCCCATTCCCTATGCTCGAAAGGATAGAGAATAGCTCCATCATGGTTCAACCCTAATGCAGTGATAGGGAATATCGAATGCACTGAAGCATTACGAATTGTCAGTACAAAGGCTGTGGCTGTGTTTGCGCTGGGATCGTAGGTAAAATTTACTAAGTTCCACCAGGACTGGTATTCTTTTTCAAAATCAGTGGCACTTTCCCAGACTATTTTTCGAATTTCAGTGGGAAAAGTGCCTTCCTCACCTTCTCTTATAATTAAAGCAGCAATCGACTGCATCCACAACTGGGCCCGGATACAACTGAGAGCCAAAGAGATGTTACTTTATGTAGTACCAAGTGCATCGATTATCAATTTGTGGTCATTTACGTCCCAACTTGGTAATATGTTTGATATGATAACAACCACTGTCGGGTCCCCAAAGCTGTTAAGGCTGTTTGCAGGGGCCGTTGTAATTTGGTTACATCTCCAGCTGTGGTAGCCAATTTATTCATTAGTACTTCTGAATCGATGGTATTCAAAATTCCTAATCCTGTTCCCACAACACCGGTTATGTCTCTTGCCATTCATTTTTTTAGAAGGATTCCGTTTCCACAGCCAGGTTGTCCGTCCCTCAAAAGACGTCTGTAGAAAGGGTGAACAAGCTGGCTGAACTTCTGAGACATTATTTTGCATCAGCAATTTGATTTGTTTGAGAAACCATGCCGGATTAAACGATATTTGTTGTTGGCCAGTTTTTCTAATTACATATGGTCCAAATTGAAAAATCGTAGGGCTCAACACAACCGGTGGTTGGGTAGTAGGCGTTACAACATTAACATCAAGTTCCCCCCAGTATTTTGTATCATTTTTTCCACACATGGTTTTATAGGAAAATTGTATAGCAGTTAGATTTAGCCAACAGTCTTGAGTTTGGGTTCTACAATATAAAGTCCGGCCGTGGGGTCCTATGCCGTAACCGTATGCAGGTTTGATGAGGGATCCGGCCACTAATTTACAAGTTATTGTGACATCATCACCTTGTGTCACCGAGAAGGAGGAAAAACCTTGCTTTTGCCATCCAACACTAAGGGGGTGCTTCTTCATGTCCCTCGGTGTTCTTCTGTGAAAAGTAAACACAGCAGAGTCTGCCTCCAGGAGGCAGGAGATTAAAATGATGGAACTATCCAGTGCGTAGCGTGGACTGGAATTCTGTTAACTTCCCAATCAT
This sequence comes from Sturnus vulgaris, assembly GCF_052056855.1. Lineage (NCBI taxonomy): Eukaryota > Metazoa > Chordata > Aves > Passeriformes > Sturnidae > Sturnus > Sturnus vulgaris. The sequence continues at coordinate 82,195,845 of NC_142283.1, forward strand.
TTTGCTGCTGAAAAGGGGGCCACTCTGTACCTCCTTTAAACACAGCATAGGAGTCAGTGTAGATGTAAACAAGAGAGATATTCTGTACCTCAAGCTGGAAAACACTCCAAACAACTGTCAGCTCACCGGCCTGAGAGCTGCCTTCTCCCTCAGTAATAATTTGTTCACCAGCAGAAGTGGGGAGGCCTACTGGCCTGTATCTCCCCACCTTTCCCTCTCGTTTGGCAGAAGCATCAGCGAACCAAGAATTTGCTGATTGTTCAGGGGAGAAAGGAGTGGCTACTTTACTTACCAAGGCAGGTTTGTCATGGCTATTAGCCAAGCTCTCAGTTTCTTGTATTGCCAGATTTTTTACAGCTCTTTCTGTTACTGAGAAGATGTTACAGTAATGTTCTATCTGGGCATACCACTTCCCAACTGAGGATCTCTGGGCCACCCCGTCAGGGGGAGGGGTCTCAATAGTGACTGAGATGTGTTTTCTCCAGAACGCTAATAATTCTAGAGCCTGTTGGATCTCTTTCCTGGATTCAGGCAATTTAATTTGATCCAGGGAGGTTAGAGTATCAGGTGGAATACATGTCATACTTCCTTTCCACCAAATTCCCAAAAACTTTACCTCCTGAGAAGGTTTTTGAATTTTCTCTGAGGAAATTTGCAAATCAGGGTTTTCCAAATGAGAGATTATTTTTTTGTTGGGTATCCCCCACTACTTTTATTTCATCCCCTCCCACCAGAATATCATCAATGTATTGATAGACAGCTGTATTGTCAGGTTTGGGTATCTTTTCTAATTCCTGGGCTAAAGTGTGGTGGGCCGAAGTGGGGGAACGTTCAGACCCTTGGGAAAGCCCAGTGCAGGTGTACTGCTTTGGCTCAACTCCCAGAGCCTGTGGAGGAGATTGATTTGGTACATTGTTCAGAACTTGGGGAGAAGTTTGCTCGAGGGGTGCATCACTGATATAATCATATTCTATTTTAATCACAGGTTTCAAGTTGGGGCAGCAGTGTTGCCCACAATTTTTCATCAAAATTAGGTCTTTTTGAGAGTGTATTGTATTAATGTGAATAGCTTCCTTCTCCTGTGTTTCTTTTGGTGTTACACCCTAAGTTGAATTTTTGTCCCATTCTTCTTTTAAGGCAGCTTTTAACAAATTATTTTCATCTAGCAACAAATGGTTCTCATTCCTTTCTTGATATAATTCTTTTTGCAAAATTTGAACAAGATTTTGTAGAGAGTCTATAATTGTTCTTTCCTCATTTCTGCTCTCAGAGCGAGTTTCTATAGCTGCCGTAAGACAAGCTCCTAAAACCGAGCAGAGCACGGTTTTATTTTTGCCCAGTTTGAACTTTGACTCATGTTGCAAAGAACATATTCTATCAATGGTATTTTCTAGATTAAACCAATTTTTGTTGGCCCATTTTTACCCACCTTGGGACGGTCTGCCCCTATATTTAGCTAATAGAGCACAAAATGCAGCTTTATCTGTTACAGTGGAATTCTCAGTCATTTTGTGAAGGGAAAAGTAAAAACCACAACGGGGAGGTCTATCTCTTAAGTTACCACACACAACGAAACAGCTTCCCCTGTGTGCCCCCCTTCGCTTCCCTGTGCGGGTGAAGAGACCAAACTACTTGGAAGGCAGTCCTTAGTTACAAAACACCGGGTTGTCTCTTAGCTACACCAAGCAGTCAAACATCATAAAAAACAACAACAACAACAACAACAGCGTCCCGCCTTTTGCACCAGTAGATCTTTTGTGAAATTCTGACGACAGAGCCCTCGAGCGAGTGTGGGGATGCTTTACACCAAGGTGTCTGCAGTCTGCGGGAAATCAGAAAAACCCCCCTTGCTTTCTAGACAGGCTCACCCATTCAAGGTGGCCAGCTAGGTGCGGCTGGAGTAAGACTTCCTTCCCCTGCTACAGACTACAGACAACCTCGCATCCCTTCTGTCTGCCAGAAAATCCTGTCCGTGAGGCCAATTTAATGTCACGATCCTCTATTAATGCGGAGCGGGGCTCGTGATGGTTCTTTTGATCAGAAGGGTGCAAACAGGCAAAATGCAGGGGACAAAATCAGTTTATTCAACAACAGCAATGCATTTCATCAAATGCCGACAATTCAGTTACGGTAAAGGGGAGAGGTATAGGAAACAAAGTATAGGGAAAGGGGAAGGAAAGGAAGGGATGGGAAAATAGCTACCAACAGACGAGACGGGCGTCCTCGTGGGTCATCCGATAGACGAGTCTTCGTCCCTGGGGAGATCTCAGGGGTCTTCTCCAGGGGGTAGACGTGTCTTCCTCGGTGGAGAGATCTCAAAAGGTCTTTTCCAGAGGGTCGCTCTTTATAGTCCTTATCCAAAGTGAGCGGCCTCTGGCCAAGAGGTGGGAAGATTTATGGACCATTGTGTGGTGCTGCAGGAGACAGGTACGGTCAAGCAGTCCTCAGTTGGTACAACGCGACCTCTGGTTGGTGCCACGACAGCACAGTCCAGTGAACACAATACACCAGCACGCAGTCACGAGCGTCCACCTTGGCCCGGCCGGCAAACCATTGTCGGGAGTCAGCCTGGGTGGGGGTCCTCGAGGTCTCCTTGCGACGGTCGGGAGGCAAAATCGAGGGGAACTTCGGACCGACCCTTACACGGAGGTGGCACTCCTTGCTTGCAAAGTAAATCTATGATTACTGTTATAGGACCAGAAGGAAAGAAAGCATTGATTCGCCCCTATCTGGTGCAGAAACCCATCACCGTGTGGGGAAGAGATTTGCTGTGTGCCTTGTTCGATTTTCCAGCTCTTTGCTCCATTCATTATCCAGCTAGTGACCCTGTGAGTGGCAGCCAGGAGACAGGCACCTGAACACGAAACTGCGCAGAATCACCGGGAGAAAACTGACTGCCAGGAACGGATCAAGAAAAAAGATGGAGTTGTATTATTATTTGTGCAGGTGTATGGTGTTTTTAACCTTTTGTTTTTATTTTTACAAGGAAGCTTTACTCATGTAGTTGGAGTGCCTTTCCCAGAAGGTTTTGATAATGTTACTTTTGATAAATATTGGCCATATAATAATCATCACATTTTCCCCACCCCTAGCTCGAGACAACGAACTTAGATTGATAATTCTAGAGTTGATAAATCTGACCTTCAAAGAATTAGAAATTTTAGGCTCATTCACTATGGACAATTATAATTTGTTTCACTGTATAGGAAAAAATGGCTCTCATCTAAGCGTTGATCCTTATCACTCAGTTTATAGTAATATGACTTCTCGGTGTCATCAATCTAAGCTTCTTACATACGATGAACGTCACACAGATCCTTTTAACAAACTTCCTATTTGATTTCCTAAAGGAATTTGGCTCGTCTGTGGAGATAAATTTGATTAATATGAACAATTTCCTTCTCCTCTCTTTCTGTGGGTGTTTCAATCTGTCTTGATTTTTTGGCACATTCTTCTCTTAGGGCAGCTCATAACAAACGATTTTCATTCCTTTCTTCATCTAATTGTTTTTACAAAATTTCAACTAAGTTTTGTAAAGAATCTACGATTGTGTTTTCCTCGCTTCCTCGCTTAGGGCGAGTTTCTACGGCAGCTACAAGAGTGTCCTAGGGTGATGTTATGGTGTTTGTATCTCCAATCGTGTGTCCTGATTATGTTTGGTATTATGTCCTGTGCTTCCAGGACTGAGTCTGAGAGTGAAGCTTTGTTTTGTCTTGTTATCAGCCGGCTCACCTCCCCCATGGTCTATGTTTAGGAGAGGTTTTAGCTCGGTTTGTCTGCTTGCTTGCCTGCTTGCTTGCCTGCTTGCTCGCTTCTGCCTCTTTTTCTTTCCTTCGCTTTGCCCTTGCTTTTTCCTTATTAGTTAGTTCAGCTAGGCAGTCCAACTTTTTCCCTGGACTGTTTTCTCTTCCACCCCGTCCCCTCCCTCTCCTGGATACCATCTGAACCTGTTCCGGACGGGGACCTGGGAAACCCCAAGAAACACCGGGAGTCTACACTCTGTCACCGGCAGCAGCCATTCCCAAGCGCCAGAGACTGATAACTGGGCGACCACTCGCCAGAGAGACTGAGTTTGTCATCCCTTCAGAACGGTGAAAGAGTTTTTTTTGTCAGCTGGTGTTGTCTTTTTTCCCTGTGCTGGGGAGTGTCTTGCTTGTTAAATAAACAGGTTTTTTCTCCCACTCTTCTCCGAGGAAATTCTTCCCGAACCCAGTGGGGTGGGGGGGAGGAGTCGTGGGGTTTGCTGTCTGGGGGCTCCTTCTGGAGGTTTTCCCCCCAAATTTGCCCAAAACCAGGACAAATAAATTGGCGCCCAACTCGAGGCTCGAGAAAGTGGGAAAAAACCCTGTTCTAATAATAATTTGGTTCAAATTCTTTTGTGTTGGTATAGAGCAGTTATTGGCTATGTTGTTGGAATTCATGTCTTTTGGGGTGGAGGCCTGCATGGGTTTTTGGTCCCTAGGGTTTTTTGAAGTCTTAATACCTTTGTGGTCCCTGGGTTTATTTGCTTATCCAGAAATAGCTCCGGTATTGTCCCTAATGCGTAATTTCTGTAGCAGAGGGGCATTGACCAAAATATCCATCGGGCTGGGCTTGGTTTTAATGGCCTGCAGGAGATTTATAAAGGTGCTGGAATCTGTTCCAGGAATGTATGGTTCTTGGTTGTGGTTGTGCACTCAGTTTGTTAGAGGAGAAGCAGGGGATGAGGCTTTTCAGCCTTTGTTCTCCTTCTTCTCCTCTGAATTTGATACATCCTTATTAGAGAATGTTCAGTTCCCCCTGAGTGTTAAAGAGACCATCTTTCTGGTGTTTAATATAGTAAGCTTTCTCTATACAGTCTGCAGTTTCTCTAGAATGAGAGCTGAGATTTCTAGAGGGGCTGAGACCCCTGACCCCAGAGTAGAGCCAGGCGTGAGGAATCCTGAATGGTGTGGGAAATGGGAGGATATGGGCCAAATCTTAAAGGAATTTTCTGACCCTACATCCTGGGATTTTCCATGTGAACAAATTCAGAACCCAGCTGAGGTGGCAAAGTACCTGAAAGAGAAGTGCCATGGTAATTCTAAGGAGAAGATCATTGCAGTGAGCTGGGCCCTGGCATATGCTTACCGTACCCTGCTAGATACTGTAGGGCAGCAGACAGAGGAAGGGGGACAGGCAGATAAATCAGCCACTATCCCAGTCACTCAGGCTGCAGCCAACACCCCAGGCTCGAGGCCAACAACTACACCAGACAGTGAGCCTAAGCCAGCAGCTAAACCTGTCAGTAAGCCTCAACCAATGGCTGTTGCTACCAGCACGAGAAGTGGAAAGTGCACAGACAAGACTGATCGACCAGTGGATGACGATGATGATGATGATGCAGGAGAAGGACCCTCGACGCCTCCTGACATAAAACCAGGAGTCAAAGCAACTGGTAAAAGATCAGAGGCCAATATTGAGTCTTTTTCCCTAAAGGACCTCCGTGGCCTAAGAAAGGATTACACCCGACGACCTGATGAGTCTATAATTAGTTGGTTGGTCCGTCTTTGGGATGCTGCAGGCGAGGCTACAATTCTGGACGGCACTGAAGCCAGGCATTTGGGATCCCTGTCACATGATCCTGTCATCGACCAAGGAATGATGAGAGGGCCTAACCCTCACAGCCTCTGGGCACGGGTCCTGGACAGTGTAGCACAAAGATACCTGTGTGCAGATGATCTTTATATGCAGCAGACCCACTGGAAGACGATAGAACAAGGGATCCAACGCCTGAGAGAAATGGCAGTGGCAGAGATTATCTTCTCAGATGACATAACAACTAGGAATCCGGACTTGGTACCATGTACATCTGTGATGTGGCGAAAACTTGTACGACTTGGGCCCCATGAATACGCTTCTGCTTTAGCAATAATGAAGCGGGACGAGAGGGATGAGACCGTGCTTGATATGGCAAAGAAGCTCCGAGCATATGCAGATGCTGTGCATGGCCCAACACATGCCAGAATTGCAGCTGTGGAAACACGTCTGCAGAAATTAGAAGACAAGATAGAGGAGAATCATAAAAGACTCAGGGAGGAGATTAAAGAGGACCTTCTCCAAATCTCAGCAGTACAAATTAGAGGCCCTGGTATCCAACGCAGACGTTCCCCTGATGGGGAGAGGAGGTACACCCCACGAGCTGAGCTGTGGTTCTTCCTACGTGATTGCGGAGAAAACATGAGGAGATGGGATGGAAAATCTACTGCTGCTCTGGCACAACGGGTGCGTGAATTGAAGGAAGGCAAGACCCAAAGAGGAAGTTCCACCAAAAGGAGAGCAGCTCCAGTTGCCCGTAGCCAAGCTGCCAGGTATGATGATGATGATATATCTGATCCCCTTGAAGGAACCTCTAAGACATATGCCCAAGGAAAGAAGGATAAACAGGCTTAGAGGGGCCCTGCCTCTAGCCAGGGAGAGGCGAGGGAAAATCGTGTCTTCTGGACTGCGTGGATTCGTTGGCCTGGCACATCGGAACCACAAAAGTATAAAGCTTTGGTTGATACTGGTGCCCAATGCACATTAGTCCCATCAAGATATGTGGGGGCAGAATCTGTTTCTATTGCTGGTGTGACAGGTGGATCACAGGACTTTACCTTGGTGGAAGCTGATGTGAGCTTGACTGGACATGAATGGAAAAAACATCCTATTGTGACTGGCCCAGAGGCCCCATGCATTTTGGGCATAGATTACCTCCGAAGGGGGTATTTTAAAGATCCAAAAGGATTCAGGTGGGCATTTGGGATAGCAGCTGTGGTGACAGAGGGCATCCAGCAATTGAACACCTTGTCTGGACTGTCTGAGAATCCAAGTACTGTAGGACTTCTGAAAGGAGAAGAGCAAAAGGTACCAATTGCCACTTCCATAGTGCATCGCCGACAATACAGAACAACTCGAGATGCTGTGGTTCCCATCCATAAAATGATCCGTGAGCTGGAGAGCCAAGGGGTGGTCAGCAAAACCCACTCACCCTTCAACAGCCCCATCTGGCCTGTGCGTAAATCTGAAGGAGAATGGAGATTGACCGTAGACTATCGTGCATTGAATGAGGTGACTCCACCGCTGAGCGCTGCCGTGCCGGACATGCTGGAACTGCAGTACGAGCTGGAGTCCAAGGCAGCAAAGTGGTACGCCACTATCGATATCGCCAATGCATTTTTCTCCATTCCTCTGGCAGCAGAGTGCAGGCCTCAGTTCGCTTTCACATGGAGGGGAGTGCAGTACACCTGGAATCGACTGCCCCAGGGGTGGAAGCACAGTCCTACTATCTGCCATGGACTGATCCAGACTACACTAGAAAAAGGTGAGGCTCCAGAACATTTACAATATATTAATGATATCATTGCGTGGGGGAACACAGCAGCAGAAGTGTTCAAGAAAGGAGAGAGAATCATCCAAATCCTCCTGGAAGCCGGCTTCGCCATCAAGAAGAGTAAAGTTAAGGGACCTGCTCGAGAGATCCAGTTCCTGGGAGTGAAGTGGCAAGATGGACGACGTCAGATTCCTACTGATGTCATCAACAAAATCACAGCTATGTCCCCACCAACCAACAAGAAGGAGACACAAGCTTTCTTAGGCGCCATAGGTTTTTGGAGGATGCACATTCCTGAGTACAGTCAGATCGTGAGCCCTCTTTACCTGGTCACCCGCAAGAAGAACGATTTCCATTGGGGCCCTGAGCAGCAACAAGCTTTTGCCCAGATAAAGCAGGAAATTGCTCATGCAGTAGCCCTTGGCCCAGTCAGGACGGGACCAGATGTGAAGAACGTGCTCTACTCTGCAGCCGGGAACCATGGTCTGTCCTGGAGCCTGTGGCAGAAGGTGCCTGGTGAGACTCGAGGCCGACCATTAGGATTTTGGAGCCGGAGCTACAGAGGGTCTGAAGCTAACTACACCCCAACAGAGAAGGAGATCTTGGCCGCCTACGAAGGGGTCCAAGCAGCCTCAGAGGTGGTTGGCACAGAAGCACAACTCCTTCTGGCACCCCGACTACCAGTGCTGGGGTGGATGTTCAGAGGAAAGGTTCCCTCAACCCACCATGCCACCAGTGCTACATGGAGCAAGTGGATTGCCCTCATTACACAGCGCACCCAGATTGGAAAACTGAATCGCCCTGGGATTTTGGAAGTAATTACAAATTGGCCTGAAGGTGAAAGTTTTGGTGTCACAGATGAGGAACAAGAACCAGTGACACGGGCTGAAGAAGCCCCACCATATAACCAACTGCCAGCAGAGGAAACACGCTATGCTCTATTCACCGACGGTTCCTGTCGCATTGTGGGGATGAATCGGAGGTGGAAAGCAGCCGTATGGAGCCCCACGCGACGGGTAGCAGAGGCCACTGAAGGAGAGGGTGGATCCAGTCAACTTGCTGAACTCAAAGCGGTTCAACTGGCCTTAGACATTGCAGGAAGAGAGAAGTGGCCAAAGCTTTACCTTTATACCGATTCATGGATGGTAGCCAATGCTCTGTGGGGATGGTTGGAGAGATGGAAAGAGGCTAACTGGCAGCGTAGAGGAAAACCAATTTGGGCTGCTGAAGAGTGGAAAGATATCGCTACCCGGTTAGAGAAATTACCTGTGAAGGTTCGCCATGTAGATGCCCATGTTCCCAGAAGTAGGGCTAATGAAGAGCAGAAAAACAATCAGCAGGTAGATCAGGCTGCAAAGATAGGGGTGTCGAAGATAGACCTTGATTGGGAACACAAGGGAGAGTTGTTCCTGGCTCGATGGGCCCATGATGCCTCAGGTCATCAGGGCAGAGATGCCACATATAAGTGGGCACGAGACCGAGGGGTGGATCTAACCATGGACAGTATTTCTCAAGTTATCCATGACTGTGAGACATGCGCTGCCATCAAGCAAGCCAAGCGGATGAAGCCCCTCTGGTATGGGGGGCGGTGGTCCAAGTACAAATATGGAGAGGCCTGGCAGATTGACTACATCACACTGCCCCAGACACGCCAAGGCAAGCGCTATGTACTGACCATGGTGGAAGCCACCACTGGATGGTTGGAGACCTACCCTGTGTCTCACGCTACAGCCCGTAACACCATCCTGGGCCTTGAAAAGCAGGTCCTTTGGAGGCATGGCACCCCTGAGAGGATTGAGTCAGACAATGGGACTCATTTCAAGAATAGCCTTATCAACACTTGGGCTAGGGAACATGGCATTGAGTGGGTGTACCATATCCCCTACCATGCACCAGCTGCAGGGAAAGTGGAAAGGTACAATGGACTGTTAAAAACCACCTTGAGAGCATTGGGTGGGGGATCATTCAAAAACTGGGAGCAGCATTTAGCAAAGGCCACTTGGTTAGTTAACACCCGGGGTTCCACCAACCGAGCGGGCCCTGCCCAGTCTGAGTCCCTGAATATAGTAGATGGAGACAAAGTCCCAGTGGCACATATCAGAGGTTTGTTAGGGAAGGCAGTTTGGATCAATTCTGCCCCGAGTACAGACAAACCCATTCGTGGGATTGTCTTTGCTCAAGGACCAGGTTGTACATGGTGGGTAATGCAGAGAGATGGAACAACACGATGTGTGCCTCAGGGAGATCTGATTGTGGGGTGAGGCAGCATGAGACAGAAGGAAATATGTAAGTGTCAAAGGTCTGAGCAAGTGAGATAGAAGGAAATGTGTAAGTGTCGAAGGTTTGAGCAAGTGAGATGGAAGAAAATGTGTCCGAGTAAGTGAAAGATGGAAATTTCTACTTGCTGAAGTTTTTACATGCTGTTTAGTATGTTCACGATATGGAGATAAGGGGTGGAATGTCCTAGGGTGATGTTATGGTGTTTGTATCTCCAATCGTGTGTCCTGATTATGTTTGGTATTATGTCCTGTGCTTCCAGGACTGAGTCTGAGAGTGAAGCTTTGTTTTGTCTTGTTATCAGCCGGCTCACCTCCCCCATGGTCTATGTTTAGGAGAGGTTTTAGCTCGGTTTGTCTGCTTGCTTGCCTGCTTGCTTGCCTGCTTGCTTGCCTGCTTGCTCGCTTCTGCCTCTTTTTCTTTCCTTCGCTTTGCCCTTGCTTTTTCCTTATTAGTTAGTTCAGCTAGGCAGTCCAACTTTTTCCCTGGACTGTTTTCTCTTCCACCCCGTCCCCTCCCTCTCCTGGATACCATCTGAACCTGTTCCGGACGGGGACCTGGGAAACCCCAAGAAACACCGGGAGTCTACACTCTGTCACCGGCAGCAGTCATCCCCAGCGCCAGAGACTGATAACTGAGCGACCACTCTCCAGAGAGACTGAGTTTGTCATCCCTTCAGAACGGTGAAAGAGTTTTTTTTGTCAGCTGGTGTTGTCTTTTTTCCCTGTGCTGGGGAGTGTCTTGCTTGTTAAATAAACAGGTTTTTTCTCCCACTCTTCTCCGAGGAAATTCTTCCCGAACCCAGTGGGGTGGGGGGGAGGAGTCGTGGGGTTTGCTGTCTGGGGGCTCCTTCTGGAGGTTTTCCCCCCAAATTTGCCCAAAACCAGGACAAAGAGAAGCTCCCAAAACCGAGCAGAGTACGGTTATCTTGTTGCCCCGTCTGAACTTTGACTCATGTTGCAAAGAACATATTCTATCAATGGTATTTTCTAGATTAAACCAATTTTTGTTGGCCCATTTTTACCCACCTTGGGACGGTCTGCCCCTATATTTAGCTAATAGAGCACAAAATGCAGCTTTATCTGTTACAGTGGAATTCTCAGTCATTTTGTGAAGGGAAAAGTAAAAACCACAACGGGGAGGTCTATCTCTTAAGTTACCACACACAACGAAACAGCTTCCCCTGTGTGCCCCCCTTCGCTTCCCTGTGCGGGTGAAGAGACCAAACTACTTGGAAGGCAGTCCTTAGTTACAAAACACCGGGTTGTCTCTTAGCTACACCAAGCAGTCAAACATCATAAAAAACAACAACAACAGCGTCCCGCCTTTTGCACCAGTAGATCTTTTGTGAAATTCTGACGACAGAGCCCTCGAGCGAGTGTGGGGATGCTTTACACCAAGGTGTCTGCAGTCTGCGGGAAATCAGAATTACCCCCCTTGCTTTCTAGACAGGCTCACCCATTCAAGGTGGCCAGCTAGGTGCGGCTGGAGTAAGACTTCCTTCCCCTGCTACAGACTACAGACAACCTCGCATCCCTTCTGTCTGCCAGAAAATCCTGTCCGTGACACCAATTTACCCTCACGATCCGCTTGATACGGGGCGGGGCTCGTGATGGTTCTTTTGATCTCAAAGGTGCAAACAGGCAAATGGCAGGGGACAAAATGAGTTTTTTCACAGCAATGCATTTTTTTTAGATGGCAACAACTCAGTTGCGATCGAGTAGAGAGATATAAGAAACAAAGTACAGAGAGAAAAAGAGAGAGGGAAGGGAAAATAGCTACCAGCAGAGGAGACGGACGTCCTCGTGGTCCTCGGCCAATAGACGGGTCTTCATCCGTGGGGAGTGTAACGAGTTTCTGGAAACCTCCGGGTGCCTTTAAGGGCTCCTACGCTGTTGGGCTTGTTCTCCTTTTTAAAAAAGCGAAGCAGCTAACGGTTGCTGTAAAGTTATTTCTTGTAGAACTGCATCAGTCTCAAAGGCAAAAACAGAGCAAAGCAAAGGCATTAAAGCAATGGCATAAAGCCACGGCATGAAGCCCCGGCTCTCCCCGAGGCGTGTTCTTTTATAGAAACTTCCAAGCAAGCTAAGACACAAACTCGGACCGCTACTCCTTAACCTATTAGAATTGTAGTTTTTTAGCACGCTAGGCTACGTATAAACTACGCACGTGGCCTATCTTGTTTTAACTGAAAAATGTAAGCAATATTCTTGACTATTGTATCTGAAGCTAGGTTCTTGGAGCCCTTAAGGAAACACTAGCATGTTTTTTAACCTTCACTAGAGCATGTGCTACTTCTCAGGCATCTAAGATCTTTTACTCTCTAAAAGCACTTAAAACTTATTTTATTTACTTACTTATTTACTCGCTCCATCTATTCATTTACTCATCCCATTTACTCACTTTACTCATTCCAATGAGCCTTTTGTCCCTTTTATTGTATCCTGGCTTACCTTTCATAGAAATTTGCCCATCTAGAATTAAAGATGCCTCAATTGTTTTAATAATTACCTTACCTTTAGCTGTTTCTTTTGCCTTTCTGTCCATGTCTTGAGTTTGAGTTGCTAATTTGAATAAACTTATTTTTCTTGTTGTGAGACAGAACCAGGAGTAAGAGAGCAAGGCAGGCCTAAAACTTGAGAGAGTATAAAAGAAAATTTATTAACTACACAAACAAAAAGAGAGGAAAAAAAAATTTTTTTCAGAATAAGAGTTTTTAGATCACTCCTTCCCTCCCTCTCCCAATCTTCACAACAACAAAACAAACATATAACAAATACTTCGGTCAGTGCCCAATTTAGTCTTTCTCAGTTCACTTCTGGAGAAAGAAGCTTCTTCTTGTGGAAGTTGTAGGGATTTTTCCCACAAGAAGGAAAAAACCAGTTCTCTTGTGGTTTTATCTTTCACGATTTGCATCCGCCCGGGAACCTGCAACCGTGACGCTCCTCCCAACTCTACAACCGTCCCAAAGTTGTAGATGTGGGCCATGTCTGTCTCATGGGGTATTACTTTTAAGAATGAAATGTTTGACAGCAAAGATTCTCTTTGTCTCCTTTTTCTCTGCTCAGGCTTCATCTTCAGAAAACCAAAATCCCCTTCTTTTCTCAGGACAGAAATTCTCAACACAGGTGCTTTTTAGTCAAATCATCTATTAAATGGAACATTTCCATCCCCCCATGTCTCTTTCCATGGTTTATAGGAATATTCAGTACATCAGTTCATTCCTACGATTTCACAAAAAGATTTTCAGCCATTTCAGCATCTTCTCATTCTCTTTCCATCTTAAAAACTTAGCTCTTACATCACTGACTTCAGAAATCTTCTTATTCCCTTTCATATTCAAAGGAAAGGCTGGAGGCTTTGCAAATCTTATCTGAGCACTAAAGAGTTAAAGTTTAACACAACTACTAAAGTTGGGCCAGGCTCAGGCCGTGCTGGGGGGGGGCAGCTGAGGTGTCAATCAGCCTTTCTGGGGCTGGGCTGCAGCCCCACACTGCTCATGGCCACCCGGGCAGGCCCGGCCCGTCCGGCGGCAGCAAGAGTCAGCCTCCCCCCACGCCAGAGCCGCAGGCTCGTGGAGGAGGAAGCCGTGAAGGTCTTATCACACAACTTTTTCTCCCCCTGGCCATCGGGTCCCCCTCGTTGGCAAACGGGGCCCAAGCGGCCTCCCGAGCCTCCCCCCCCCCGCATGGGGGAGAGGGAAGCTCGGGTTGGTGTTACCTGCTCAGCCGCCGGAAGACAAAGAGGGTCAGTTCCGGATTACCTTCCTCAAAATGTGTGTTCACGGAGCGAACTAACTTTCTCTAATTGGCTGTTGCAGGTATCCCAACCCCCACAGAGGAAATTCCCTTAGGAAGAATCTCTTCTGAGTTTCTTCTTCCTAAGTCAACCTATCACAGTCCACCAGCTCATTTCCTTTTTCCAATTCAGAGCTCACTTTTTGGTGTATACATGTTGTTTTTTTCCTTCAGCTAGCTCTAAGGCCTGGGTTAAGGTGATTATTTCAGCCTTCCGTGCAGAGGTATTTGTTGGCAATGGTCCGGACTCTATCACCTCGCTATTGTGGTAACTGCATACCTAGCATGTCTTTTTCCACTGATGCTGTAGCTGCTCCCATCGGTGAACCAGGTCTCAGCGTCCCCGAGAGCGTTGTCCTTCAGATCCGGGCGACTGGAGTAAGCGGCTTCAGTGGTCTCCAGGCAGTCACGGATCACTGGTTCTCCCATACTCCTGCTGAGGAAAGAAGCTGCATTGACGGTGTTAGTTACCACAATTTCAACATCATGTTATTCTGTTAGTATGGCCTGGTACTTTAGAAATTTTTGTGGGGAAAGCCAACGTCTTCCTTTCACCTCTGGGACTGCAGACGCCGTGTGGGATACTGCCACGGTCATCTTCTGGCCTAGGGTGAATTTGCGTGCCTCTCGGATGTTCAGTGCTACCGCTGCAACAGCTCTCAGGCACCCTGGCCACCCCTTGGCTGCCGCGTCCAGCTGTTTGGAGAGGTAGGCGACTGCCCTCCGGTATGGGCCCGGGTCTTGCGCTGGTATTCCCAGAGCAATCCCCTGCTTTTCGTGAAAAAACAGAAAGAGCTGTTTACTCACATCTCGAAGTCCCAGGGCCGGAGCTGACATGAGAGCCCTCTTTAGTTGGTCAAAGGCTCGTGTTGCTTCTTTCATCCACTGGAGATCTCTGCTTCCTTTTGTAATCAAGGTATATAGGAGTTTGACTAACAGCCCATAATTGTAAATCCACAGTCTGCACCACCCTGTCATGCCCAAGAAGGTTCTCAGTTCTTTCACCGCTTGGGGTGTTGCGGTCTGGCGTATTGTTTCCTTGCGATCCCGTCCCAAGGTTCTTTGTCCAGCACTAATCTCATAGCTCAAATAGACAACTGTTCATGTCACCATCTGGGCTTTCTTCTGGGATACCCCTGTAGACCCCAAAAAATTTAGGAGGCTTACCGTCCACTCCATACATGCTTCTTGAGTTTCAGTAGCTATCAGGAGGTCGTCCACATACTGTAGCAGCTGTCCCTCTTCTGATGGAGCTTCCCAGGATTCTAGATCTTTTACCAGCTGTTCTCCAAATATGGTAGGGGAGTTCTTGAGCCCCTGGGGTAGTACGCACCACGTGAGCCGAGTTTTACGTCCAGTTTTGGGATTTTCCCATTCAAATGCAAAAATTTTCTGGCTGGTTTCATGGAGAGAAAGGTAAAAGAAAGCATCCTTTAAATCTAAAAAAGTAAACCGGGTTAGTTTGGATGTTAAACGAGTTAACAAGGTGTAGGGGTTGGCTACCGCCGGTAACAGCTCGCAAATCTTGTACTAACCTGTACGATCCATCGGGCTTTTTTACAGACAAAATAGGAGTATTAAAATCAGATTGACATTTTTTAGTAGTCCTATTTGCAAAAAGTTCTTAATTACTGGACCAATCCCTTCCCTACTTTCCTTTTTTAAGGGGTATTGTCTAATTTTAACCGGTTGTTTTCCTTCTTTAAGCCAGATTTGTACAGGCAGAGCATTCTTTGCTCTCGCCGGTATATTGGAGGCCCACACCCCAGGGAGCAGCTGATCTATTATTTTCTTAATAATTTCTTCTTTGTTTTCAGCCGCAATATCTTTGGTTATTAGCATTAAATTTAACAGTCCCACGTATTGCCGATCATTTACCTCCAAACTAATTTCCCCAGTTTTGAATATTATTTTTGCTTTTAATAGTTCCAATAGATTCTTACCCAAAAGCGCTAATGGAGCATAGGGCGCACGTAAAAACCTGTGAATTCCCCATTGTTTCCCAAACTTATATTTCAATGGGCTACAAAAATAAGCCCTTTCAGATTGGCCAGTTGCCCCCTTTACCGTGACATAATCATCTGTTATTGGTATTAAGGCTTTATTTAACATTGAATATGTTGCTCCCGTGTTTATCAAAAGTTTTTTTTTCTTTGTTCCCTACTTTTATTGTATCCGGAGGGTCTCCTAGGGTAAGATCCTCTGCTCCGTTCCTCTTTTCAATCTCCTCTTCTTTGATCATCAGCTTTTCTTCCTTCTGGATACCGAAGTTGAAATAGAAATTGCTTTGACTAGAGCAGGGGATGGAACATATGCCGGAGTCGGGATAGAAGAAGAAATCTCAGGAGGCGGAATGGGACCGGAGCGGGGGATGGGACATAGAAATTTCAGGAGGTGGAATGAGGGAATAGGAGCTGAAGCAACTCTAGCTGGCTTTTTTTTTTTCAGAAGTAGAAGGTAAAGCGGGAGTTGAGGTTAATAACCGTCTTAAATTTGCTTCCCCTCTCACCCCCCTTTGCCTTTTAGCGGGTGGTTCAAACAAATTCCCCGGTTCTTATTCCAGAGGGTTAGCTGGATACACCTTATCAGGGTGTGCGCAGCGTCGGATTACGGAGCACGTACTGCAACATTATTTTAATTTAGCCTCGTTGTCTTTTTCTAAGACCGATACCAAGGGGTCAGAGGGGGCCCTGGGTCCACAATCTTTCTGTCACTCAGGGTGATTCAGGAGAGAAAAAACCAAAAAAACCCCCAAACGCTCAGCGTAAGTTGCCTCCTCCCATTTCCGTGTCTCAAAAATAACATAAGCCGTAACAAAGTTTCATTATGTAAATGTCCAGCTGAGGGCCACCTGGCTCCCCCCTCAAGTTATAAAGCGGCCACCATTGTGTACAAAACTTTTCAAGGGTCTTTTGGTTCTCTGAGCCTCCGTGCCCCGCTAGCTCCTTCCCATGTGCCAAAACGCACCCCAAAGGACTGGTTTTAGGGATCTCTTTACTCTGGTTAGTTCCCGTCATCCCTCCTTAACAAAACCGGTACCTCTGCTTTAATTCTTATTATCTTGTCCTTTGCTTCTTGTCCTGCTTTTCACTCAGCAAGACAAGATCCTTGCAATCCTTTCCTAGACTTTTTCTTACAGCCCACAGCTCGGGTACTAAATGTAACTTTCCACTTACCAGCTCGATCAAGGAACTGTTGTTTACATTTACTGTGCTGGTTAGCAGAAGAACGATAGTAATAGCACCCAGGCACGAGGCCAACCTCTAGATGCACCAAAAACTGCAGGAAAATTCTTACAAATACAAGCTATTTCATTCACTCTTTCTTAACTCTCTAAATTTTCCACAGCTCCCAATCCAAAGCCACAAGTCCTCCAGCAGATGTCCGATATAAACTTTTAAAATATGTTCTCTTATTCCTCCTGTCTGTCCACTAGTTCACTGAATTCACAAACTCCCGTGGGTCAAGCCCAAACCACTGAGGTAAAGGAATTGCTTCTATTCATCCGGTTAGATTGGATCCTTAAACTGACGCTGCTCTTATTCTGATTTCAACAATCTGCAAACACAGCCTCTGTACTTAAAATCATATTCATGCCTCATTTCCTAATAAACTCTTTCACTCGGGCTGCGCTTCCCTTATAACTTTTTGCACAAGTCAAAAGGCAGTATTGCCTCAGAAATACAGTTAGAGTGAATATACTGTCTTTGGTAACCACAACGCACGCACCACGGTAACAGCAGGGAGGGAGTTTTTAAGAGTTTCACGCACCCCACTCGCCTCGTTTTTCCCCGGCCGTTTCAGTCGCCCGAGAACTGAACCGCGGGTCCAAACTCCCACTCGCTTCCTGCTAAAAGCACATCTCAAACGAGCTCTCTTTCCCACTCGCTCTCACGATCAGGACACACTCACACGGTTCAAGAACCGTACGCCAGGATTTTGCCTTTACGAGCGCTAGCCCCGCAACGCTAGGGAACAAAGCCCTCTACGGCACAACGAATGGCAAAATCTACTGCCGGACAGAATCGGAGATAGATAAGGATTTGACCGATGTGTCCCAAACCGAGCTGCAGGAGCTATTGGTCAGAGAGCTGAGCAACCTGAACTTTCAAGCCATCGCAAGCGCTTGCCTGTGAACATTTATAACGGTATTTAAGGCGCAGTCAGAACAAGAAAGTGCTTTTTATCACTCGGATCATAGAGTCCCGCGTCTCGGTCTCGGGCACGGCCTCCGTCAAGATGACGGGAGGGATTTTTGTTTCACGGGGAAAAGGGCTACCATTTGGGCCCGGCGCTCCGCGCACGAGACCGAGATTCCGCCCGCTAAAATTTCAAACCGATCGGGATTTCTCTCTGACTCGTTTAGCCACCGTTTAGAACCCTCGATGACTTTGGAGCGACAAACGACTCCCCCAACCTCATATTAGCAAACCGGGAGGATGAGTTTAGTTTCACGGGGAAAAGGCCCACAGTCGCCATTTACGGCTTTGCTTCCGCTTGCTAAAATTCTGAAGGAATCGGGATTTCTCCCACGCCCGAGCCACCGTCACTTACGAGCCTTGCTGCCTTTGGAACGCGAAACAACTCTTCCCAACTGAAGGCTGGGGAACTGGGGGTGAGTTTTGCTTCACAGAGAATTTTCATTTTTACTGTTTCTATTTATAATATAGATAACCCTAAATGGAGGTGTCTGTGAGACTTAGGCCATTCATCTCATTCCTTTCTAGTCCCAACTGCTTAGTCACATTTGCTGCATTGCTTAGCAATTGCTAAGGGGCAATTATGCAGCTTAATAAATTACCTGAGTTATTTAGCTATGCTGATGAAACACAAAGTTTTATTTCTGACCTGATTTCTGCCCTTTTTCTCAAAGCAGTTGTTGCCCAAAGGAAAGTGCTTTCATTTCCCTGAAAACTTTTCTTTTATATTGAGAAAAGACTCACCTTTTTCTCCTTGAATTTCCTCCTCTTGAATTTAAGTCAGGAGAGCCAAACAGCTGCAGCTCTTCTGAGGCCTTTTATCCCTGGTGGGATTTGCTCCTCCTCTTCCTGGGCGGGCCAGGAGGGGCCCAATCAGGGGTATATTAACCCCAGGTTTTGCTGAGGGCCTTCATTCCCTCTCAGGGATCAGCTAGGATAAGGGCTCTCCTGCCACTTCTGTGAAGAGGCTGTTTTTCCTTATCTCAGCTTGTTTTCAGGAAATGCTTTTAGGTATCTAAAGCAGCAAAGGCTTTGAAGATTTAGTGAAGAAAACAGCATCAAAAACAGTGAGTATTTGCATCAATGATTTTGGGTTGTGTGTTCAGAGGTGGTAAGGAGCTTTCGGTTTTGTTTTTTTAGGAGGAACACAACTTCCGGAAATTCCAGGTAGCGTCCGGTACCGCACTTGAGATTTTTTCGGCGTATCCGTAGGGTTACGAAAGGCACGTGCCTCGCGTCAAAGATCACGCTTGAGACCGAGGCTTCGGACGAGCGAGTTAAGAACCGTGTCCAGGAGAGGGAAGGGGAGCAGCGTATCAGGTCAGGAGTTAACGTAGAGCATCCGATCCGATGTCTTTCGCCATTTTTTAAAAGCCGTGCGGACAGCTCTGCGCCGCAAGGGTCCATTACGACAGATGGGGATTCGAAGAACGCAAAGCTCGAGGAAGGATTGCCGGGCATCGTCTCCGTCGTTCTGGGAACGAACGCTCCTTCCACCGTTTTTTCCGGTCTCACTCGCTCGCCGTCATTTTACCCTCGGCCATCTCATTTTGCGTAGTCCCTCGGTCCTCGGGACCACTGTAGCCGACCGCAGGAACATCCCAGAGGGCGGGGGGGCCTTCCTTCACGGCGGACCCGGATTCTCATCCCCGGACTTCGGAGAGATAAGCGGAGGGCTGCGAACACACAGGGGGTGGGAGCGAGGTGATGGGTGTGGACTTTTTAGGGGGGATCTCGGAGGCAGATTTGCAGATGGGGACGTCCAGGAAGCGGCCCCTCAGGCCCCATAAAGACGATCCGTTTGATCGCAGCGCAGAGGCACGCAGGGCAGAGCGGTCTCCGTGGGTGTTGCGTCGCTTGTCTCTCGTGCTTTTCGTGTCTTTTGTCTGTCTTATGTCGCACCTGTTTTTCTCTAGCCCTTTGAGGGGCATCCCGGAATCCCCGGGGTCCCTCTTAACCTCTCCGATCTCTATATTCATCGGCCAGGTGCCAGCGCCTTTTAATTTTCGGCCGGGGAGCTCAGATATCAGAATCTCATCTCTCAATAGTAGCATCCGGTCTGTCTTTTCAGGTCTTGTTCTGAGCTGTATTCACAGCCCTAGCCCTCATCGATCCATTACAAGGGATTAGGACTTTGAAGAACAGGACCACAGGGGGAGCATCGTGACCCCAGGATTCTCAGGCATCCATCTTTGCTCTTTTTGCGATAAATCATCGTGCTAGCATCTTCTTCCAGGCTCGTCGGCTGGCTCTCGGTCTCCTCTCGGTCATCTTCTTTTGCATCCTCTCGGTCCTCGGGGTCATTCTTCCCCCCGAGTGTCTTTTCCTCCCCGTGTAGTCCCCTCGTTCGTCCCGTCCCGTGTCACGGGTGCCTGCACATATTCGGCCCGGAGCCGCTCTGCCCTGCCGCCTAGTTCGGGCATAGATCCCGGAGGACGAGTCCCGGGGAGTCGCAATTTGAGATGCGGGGTGTAGTTGTGCTCTAGGTGATATCTGCAGAGCGAGCCAGGATGTGTAGGGGTCTTAATGTCTCCTGCAGGGCTCTGACTTTTGTCCTTACTTCCTTTCAGATGCAGATGGATTAAATCGGAGTCAGAGGGCCCATCCTCTGGGAGGGGGCTCCCCCTGGAGGTCAGTCACTGTATTTGCAGTGGAAGCATAAAAGGTGACTGTGTTACAGTATTGTTCTTAGTGCTTTTTTCAGCGGTTCAAGATGGATATCAGCAGACCAGTTGATGTGGACGACGTGAGCTGTGACCTGTGGGCAGAAGTAGTTTCTTTTAGTCAGGTCTCAATTTCAGGTGCAGCTCTCACTATCCATTACTTTTTTTGTGTTTTTTAGCAGTGCACTCACTTGAAGCTGACACCTCCTCGGGAACCGGCTGCCAGACCTGGTTCAGTGCTCTGAAGACCCCTCTAAAGCATTACAGGAGTCTGTGATGAAGACTTCACCCTCTCCTTTTTGAGGGTGCCATCCAGCGTGCCTTCCACAAAGGCAGAGGACTTGCGGTGAGACCGGGATGTCGGGAGCAGGAGGGTGGGTCAACTCCATTTTCAGCCACGCCTCATCACTTTCTCTCTTCTTAAGCCAGGCATACCCTCTGACGGTGGCTTCAGCCTCTGAGAGCTGTCGAAGCTTTTGACCCGAAGTCCCGGGCTTTCTCTGGACACGGTGAGTAGTGGAATTGTCAGGTTTTGGCCAATGAGTTTCTTAGCACAAGCAGTGATGTTTCCTTTTCTTTATTCTAGCTGACTCAGAAACCTCAGCCCGGTGACCGCAGGATCCTCCCAGAGGGCGGGGCCTCCTTCCTTCCCAGCAGACCCGGATTCTCATCCCCGGACTTTGGAGAGATAAGTGGAGGGCTGCCAACACATGGGGAGCGAGGTGGTGGGTGTGGACTTTTTAGGGGGGATCTCGGAGGCAGATTTGCAGATGGGGACGTCCAGGAAGCGGCCCCTCAGGCCCCATAAAGACGATCCGTTTGATCGCAGCGCAGAGGCACGCAGGGCAGAGCGGTCTCCGTGGGTGTTGCGTCACTTGTCTCTCGTGCTTTTCGTGTCTTTTGTTTGTCTTATGTCGCACCTGTTTTTCTCTAGCCCTTTGAGGGGCATCCCGGAATCCCCGGGGTCCCTCTTAACCTCTCCGATCTCTGTATTCATCGGCCAGGTGCCAGCGCCTTTTAATTTTCGGCCGGGGAGCTCAGATATCAGAATCTCATCTCTCAATAGTAGCATCCGGTCTGTCTTTTCAGGTCTTGTTCTGAGCTGTATTCACAGCCCTAGCCCTCATCGATCCATTACAAGGAATTAGGACTTTGGAAACACAGGGGGAGCATCGTGACCCCAGGATTCTCAGGCATCCATCTTTGCTCTTTTTGCGATAAATCATCGTGCTAGCATCTTCTTCCAGGCTCGTCGGCTGGCTCTCGGTCTCCTCTCGGTCATCTTCTTTTGCATCCTCTCGGTCCTCGGGGTCATTCTTTCCCCCGAGTGTCTTTTCCTCCCCGTGTAGTCCCCTCGTTCGTCCCGTCCCGTGTCACGGGTGCCTGCACATATTCGGCCCGGAGCCGCTCTGCCCTGCCGCCTAGTTCGGGCATAGATCCCGGAGGACGAGTCCCGGGGAGTCGCAATTTGAGATGCGGGGTGTAGTTGTGCTCTAGGTGATATCTGCAGAGCGAGCCAGGATGTGTAGGGGTCTTAATGTCTCCTGCAGGGCTCTGACTTTTGTCCTTACTTCCTTTCAGATGCAGATGGATTAAATCGGAGTCAGAGGGCCCATCCTCTGGGAGGGGGCTCCCCCTGGAGGTCAGTCACTGTATTTGCAGTGGAAGCATAAAAGGTGACTGTGTTACAATATTGTTTTTAGTGCTTTTTTCAGCGGTTCAAGATGGATATCAGCAGACCAGTTGATGTGGACGAGGTGAGCTGTGACCTGTGGGCAGAAGTAGTTTCTTTTAGTCAGGTCTCAATTTCAGGTGCAGCTCTCACTATCTATTACTTTTTTTGTGTTTTTTAGGCAGTGCACTCACTTGAAGCTGACACCTCCTCGGGAGCCGGCTGCCAGACCTGGTTCAGTGCTCTGAAGACCCCTCTAAAAGCATTACAGGAGTCTGTGATGAAGCCTTCACCTTCTCCTTTTTGAGGGTGCCGTCCAGCGTGCCTTCCACAAAGGCAGAGGACTTGCGGTGAGACCGGGATGTCGGGAGCAGGAGGGTGGGTCAACTCCATTTTCAGCCACGCCTCATCACTTTCTCTCTTCTTAAGCCAGGCATACCCTCTGACGGTGGCTTCAGCCTCTGAGAGCTGTCGAAGCTTTTGACCCGAAGTCCCGGGCTTTCTCTGGACACGGTGAGTAGTGGAATTGTCAGGTTTTGGCCAATGAGTTTCTTAGCACAAGCAGTGATGTTTCCTTTTCTTTATTCTAGCTGACTCAGAAACCTCAGCCCGGTGACCGCAGGAACCTCCCAGAGGGCGGGGCCTCCTTCCTTCCCAGCAGACCCGGATTCTCATCCCCGGACTTTGGAGAGATAAGTGGAGGGCTGCCAACACATAGGGGGTGGGAGCGAGGTGGTGGGTGTGGACTTTTTAGGGGGGATCTCGGAGGCACATTTGCAGATGGGGACGTCCAGGAAGCGGCCCCTCAGGCCCCATAAAGACGATCCGTTTGATCGCAGCCCAGAGGCACGCAGGGCAGAGCGGTCTCCGTGGGTGTTGCGTCACTTGTCTCTCGTGCTTTTCGTGTCTTTTGTTTGTCTTATGTCGCACCTGTTTTTCTCTAGCCCTTTGAGGGGCATCCCGGAATCCCCGGGGTCCCTCTTAACCTCTCCGATCTCTGTATTCATCGGCCAGGTGCCAGCGCCTTTTAATTTTCGGCCGGGGAGCTCAGATATCAGAATCTCATCTCTCAATAGTAGCATCCGGTCTGTCTTTTCAGGTCTTGTTCTGAGCTGTATTCACAGCCCTAGCCCTCATCGATCCATTACAAGGAATTAGGACTTTGAAAACAGAGGGGGAGCATCGTGACCCCAGGATTCTCAGGCATCCATCTTTGCTCTTTTTGCGATAAATCATCGTGCTAGCATCTTCTTCCAGGCTCGTCGGCTGGCTCTCGGTCTCCTCTCGGTCATCTTCTTTTGCATCCTCTCGGTCCTCGGGGTCATTCTTCCCCCCGAGTGTCTTTTCCTCCCCGTGTCGTCCCCTCGTTCGTCCCGTCCCGTGTCACGGGTGCCTGCACATATTCGGCCCGGAGCCGCTCTGCCCTGCCGCCTAGTTCGGGAATAGATCCCGGAGGACGAGTCCCGGGGACTCGCAATTTGAGATGCGGGGTGTAGTTGTGCTCTAGGTGATATCTGCAGAGCGAGCCAGGATGTGTAGGGGTCTTAATGTCTCCTGCAGGGCTCTGACTTTTGTCCTTACTTCCTTTCAGATGCAGATGGATTAAATCGGAGTCAGAGGGCCCATCCTCTGGGAGGGGGCTCCCCCTGGAGGTCAGTCACTGTATTTGCAGTGGAAGCATAAAAGGTGACTGTGTTACAGTATTGTTCTTAGTGCTTTTTTCAGCGGTTCAAGATGGATATCAGCAGACCAGTTGATGTGGACGAGGTGAGCTGTGACCTGTGGGCAGAAGTAGTTTCTTTTAGTCAGGTCTCAATTTCAGGTGCAGCTCTCACTATCCATTACTTTTTTTGTGTTTTTTAGCAGTGCACTCACTTGAAGCTGACACCTCCTCGGGAACCGGCTGCCAGACCTGGTTCAGTGCTCCGAAGACCCCTCTAAAGCATTACAGGAGTCTGTGATGAAGCCTTCACCTTCTCCTTTTTGAGGGTGCCATCCAGCGTGCCTTCCACAAAGGCAGAGGACTTGCGGTGAGACCGGGATGTCGGGAGCAGGAGGGTGGGTCAACTCCATTTTCAGCCACGCCTCATCACTTTCTCTCTTCTTAAGCCAGGCATACCCTCTGACGGTGGCTTCAGCCTCTGAGAGCTGTCGAAGCTTTTGACCCGAAGTCCCGGGCTTTCTCTGGACACGGTGAGTAGTGGAATTGTCAGGTTTTGGCCAATGAGTTTCTTAGCACAAGCAGTGATGTTTCCTTTTCTTTATTCTAGCTGACTCAGAAACCTCAGCCCGGTGACCGCAGGATCCTCCCAGAGGGCGGGGCCTCCTTCCTTCCCAGCAGACCCGGATTCTCATCCCCGGACTTTGGAGAGATAAGTGGAGGGCTGCCAACACATAGGGGGTGGGAGCGAGGTGGTGGGTGTGGACTTTTTAGGGGGGATCTCGGAGGCACATTTGCAGATGGGGACGTCCAGGAAGCGGCCCCTCAGGCCCCATAAAGACGATCCGTTTGATCGCAGCGCAGAGGCACGCAGGGCAGAGCGGTCTCCGTGGGTGTTGCGTCGCTTGTCTCTCGTGCTTTTCGTGTCTTTTGTTTGTCTTATGTCGCACCTGTTTTTCTCTAGCCCTTTGAGGGGCATCCCGGAATCCCCGGGGTCCCTCTTAACCTCTCCGATCTCTGTATTCATCGGCCAGGTGCCAGCGCCTTTTAATTTTCGGCCGGGGAGCTCAGATATCAGAATCTCATCTCTCAATAGTAGCATCCGGTCTGTCTTTTCAGGTCTTGTTCTGAGCTGTATTCACAGCCCTAGCCCTCATCGATCCATTACAAGGAATTAGGACTTTGAAAACACAGGGGGAGCATCGTGACCCCAGGATTCTTAGGCATCCATCTTTGCTCTTTTTGCGATAAATCATCGTGCTAGCATCTTCTTCCAGGCTCGTCGGCTGGCTCTCGGTCTCCTCTCGGTCATCTTCTTTTGCATCCTCTCGGTCCCCGGGGTCATTCTTCCCCCCGAGTGTCTTTTCCTCCCCGTGTAGTCCCCTCGTTCGTCCCGTCCCGTGTCACGGGTGCCTGCACATATTCGGCCCGGAGCCGCTCTGCCCTGCCGCCTAGTTCGGGAATAGATCCCGGAGGACGA
The DNA here is from genome assembly GCF_052056855.1 of Sturnus vulgaris. NCBI lineage: Eukaryota > Metazoa > Chordata > Aves > Passeriformes > Sturnidae > Sturnus > Sturnus vulgaris. The sequence goes on from NC_142283.1 coordinate 82,220,923, forward strand.
GTCCCGGGGAGTCGCAATTTGAGATGCGAGGTGTAGTTGTGCTCTAGGTGATATCTGCAGAGCGAGCCAGGATGTGTAGGGGTCTTAATGTCTCCTGCAGGGCTCTGACTTTTGTCCTTACTTCCTTTCAGATGCAGATGGATTAAATCGGAGTCAGAGGGCCCATCCTGTGGGAGGGGGCTCCCCCTGGACGTCAGTCACTGTATTTGCAGTGGAAGCATAAAAGGTGACTGTGTTACAGTATTGTTTTTAGTGCTTTTTTCAGCGGTTCAAGATGGATATCAGCAGACCAGTTGATGTGGACGAGGTGAGCTGTGACCTGTGGGCAGAAGTAGTTTCTTTTAGTCAGGTCTCAATTTCAGGTGCAGCTCTCACTATCCATTACTTTTTTTGTGTTTTTTAGCAGTGCACTCACTTGAAGCTGACACCTCCTCGGGAGCCGGCTGCCAGACCTGGTTCAGTGCTCTGAAGACCCCTCTAAAAGCATTACAGGAGTCTGTGATGAAGCCTTCACCTTCTCCTTTCTGAGGGTGCCGTCCAGCGTGCCTTCCACAAAGGCAGAGGACTTGCGGTGAGACCGGGATGTCGGGAGGAGGAGGGTGGGTCAACTCCATTATCAGCCACGCCTCATCACTTTCTCTCTTCTTAAGCCAGGCATACCCTCTGACGGTGGCTTCAGCCTCTGAGAGCTGTCGAAGCTTTTGACCCGAAGTCCCGGGCTTTCTCTGGACACGGTGAGTAGTGGAATTGTCAGGTTTTGGCCAATGAGTTTCTTAGCACAAGCAGTGATGTTTCCTTTTCTTTATTCTAGGTGACTCAGAAACCTCAGCCCGGTGACCGCAGGAACCTCCCAGAGGGCGGGGCCTCCTTCCTTCCCAGCAGACCCGGATTCTCATCCCCGGTCTTTGGAGAGATAAGTGGAGGGCTGCCAACACATAGGGGGTGGGAGCGAGGTGGTGGGTGTGGACTTTTCAGGGGGGATCTCGGAGGCAGATTTGCAGATGGGGACGTCCAGGAAGCGGCCCCTCAAGCCCCATAAAGACGATCCGTTTGATCGCAGCGCAGAGGCACGCAGGGCAGAGCGGTCTCCGTGGGTGTTGCGTCGCTTGTCTCTCGTGCTTTTCGTGTCTTTTGTTTGTCTTATGTCGCACCTGTTTTTCTCTAGACCTTTGAGGGGCATCCCGGAATCCCCGGGGTCCCTCTTAACCTCTCCGATCTCTATATTCATCGGCCAGGTGCCAGCGCCTTTTAATTTTCGGCCGGGGAGCTCAGATATCAGAATCTCATCTCTCAATAGTAGCATCCGGTCTGTCTTTTCAGGTCTTGTTCTGAGCTGTATTCACAGCCCTAGCCCTCATCGATCCATTACAAGGAATTAGGACTTTGGAAACACAGGGGGAGCATCGTGACCCCAGGATTCTCAGGCATCCATCTTTGCTCTTTTTGCGATAAATCATCGTGCTAGCATCTTCTTCCAGGCTCGTCGGCTGGCTCTCGGTCTCCTCTCGGTCATCTTCTTTTGTATCCTCTCGGTCCTCGGGGTCATTCTTCCCCCCGAGTGTCTTTTCCTCCCCGTGTAGTCCCCTCGTTCGTCCCGTCCCGTGTCACGGGTGCCTGCACATATTCGGCCCGGAGCCGCTCTGCCCTGCCGCCTAGTTCGGGAATAGATCCCGGAGGACGAGTCCCGGGGACTTGCAATTTGAGATGCGGGGTGTAGTTGTGCTCTAGGTGATATCTGCAGAGCGAACCAGGATGTGTAGGGGTCTTAATGTCTCCTGCAGGGCTCTCACTTTTGTCCTTACTTCCTTTCAGATGCAGATGGATTAAATCGGAGTCAGAGGGCCCATCCTGTGGGAGGGGGCTCCCCCTGGAGGTCAGTCACTGTATTTGCAGTGGAAGCATAAAAGGTGACTGTGTTACAGTATTGTTCTTAGTGCTTTTTTCAGCGGTTCAAGATGGATATCAGCAGACCAGTTGATGTGGACGAGGTGAGCTGTGACCTGTGGGCAGAAGTAGTTTCTTTTAGTCAGGTCTCAATTTCAGGTGCAGCTTTCACTATCCATTACTTTTTTTGTGTTTTTTAGCAGTGCACTCACTTGAAGCTGACACCTCCTCGGGAACCGGCTGCCAGACCTGGTTCAGTGCTCTGAAGATCCCTCTAAAAGCATTACAGGAGACTGTGATGAAGCCTTCACCTTCTCCTTTTTGAGGGTGCCGTCCAGCGTGCCTTCCACAAAGGCAGAGGACTTGCGGTGAGACCGGGATGTCGGGAGGAGGAGGGTGGGTCAACTCCATTTTCAGCCACGCCTCATCACTTTCTCTCTTCTTAAGCCAGGCATACCCTCTGACGGTGGCTTCAGCCTCTGAGAGCTGTCGAAGCTTTTGACCCGAAGTCCCGGGCTTTCTCGGGACACGGTGAGTAGTGGAATTGTCAGGTTTTGGCCAATGAGTTTCTTAGCACAAGCAGTGATGTTTCCTTTTCTTTATTCTAGGTGACTCAGAAACATCAGCCCGGTGACCGCAGGAACCTCCCAGAGGGCGGGGCCTCCTTCCTTCCCGGCCGACCCGGATTCTCATCCCCGGACTTTGGACAGATAAGTGGAGGGCTGCCAACACATAGGGGGTGGGAGCGAGGTGGTGGGTGTGGACTTTTTAGGGGGGATCTCGGAGGCAGATTTGCAGATGGGGACGTCCAGGAAGCGGCCCCTCAGGCCCCATAAAGACGATCCGTTTGATCGCAGCGCAGAGGCACGCAGGGCAGAGTGGTCTCCGTGGGTGTTGCGTCGCTTGTCTCTCGTGCTTTTCGTGTCTTTTGTTTGTCTTCTGTCGCACCTGTTTTTCTCTAGCCCTTTGAGGGGCATCCCGGAATCCCCGGGGTCCCTCTTAACATCTCCGATCTCTATATTCATCGGCCAGGTGCCAGCGCCTTTTATTTTTCGGCCGGGGAGCTCAGATATCAGAATCTCATCTCTCAATAGTAGCATCCGGTCTGTCTTTTCAGGTCTTGTTCTGAGCTGTATTCACAGCCCTAGCCCTCATCGATCCATTACAAGGAATTAGGACTTTGAAAACACAGGGGGAGCATCGTGACCCCAGGATTCTCAGGCATCCATCTTTGCTCTTTTTGCGATAAATCATCGTGCTAGCATCTTCTTCCAGGCTCGTCGGCTGGCTCTCGGTCTCCTCTCGGTCATCTTCTTTTGCATCCTCTCGGTCCTCGGGGTCATTCTTCCCCCCGAGTGTCTTTTCCTCCCCGTGTAGTCCCCTCGTTCGTCCCGTCCCGTGTCACGGGTGCCTGCACATATTCGGCCCGGAGCCGCTCTGCCCTGCCGCCTGGTTCGGGAATAGATCCCGGAGGACGAGTCCCGGGGACTCGCAATTCGGGACGCCGGGTGTAGTTGTGCTTTAGGCTATATCTGCAGACCGACCCGGGATATTGGGAGCCGTAGAGCTCTCTTGCGGGGCTTTGACTTTTGTTTTAACTTCATTTTAGATGCGGCCGGATCCGGTCCGTGGCCAGGGACCCCTTACGGGAGCCGAAAGAAGATTTGAGGTGAGCCGGGGAAGCTGCGCAAAGTATTCCCGGGGATTACTCCGCTCGAGCGAGAGAGTCATATTTACTGTTTTGTCATCTTAGGCACTCGGAGGAGGCAGTTTGGAAACGGCCGCACCGAAGAGGACGCGGAGGAGGTCTCGACTTCCACGGCGCCCACGTGTACCGAGGATGCATTTTGTCCCCTCATCTTTCTAAAGATAAGTGTCGGGGCCGGTGGTGGGGAGAAAGGGAAAAGCCTTTAAGGTGACAGGAGGAAATTTGAAGTTAGCTTAGAGGAGAGGGCTGTAGCGGGATGTTCCCTTTGGAGCTAAAGGCAGAGGGTTTATCCTCATCTTCATCGAAGCCTTTGCCGGGCAGGGCAGTTCCGAACCCCGTCCGCTTTCTAGCTCGTTTCGCGTCGTCGGTCTTTTCCTCGTCTCGACGTCGTCGTGGGTCTACCGGCGCCGGGAGCCCGCCTTCCATCTCGTCCCTATCTCCACGTCGACTCGGCGGTCGTCTCTTCATTCCGTCGGTTTACGATCTTCTCGAGCGTCGTCTTAATAGCTTTTGCATTACATTTCTGTAAGGAGTTACATGTCATCATCACTCGCTCATCTAGGGCTGTATCCGCCCGTATCGCATCGCGTCTGCATCGCCCGTGTCGTAATCCATTGCATTTCCTTCGCCCGTGTTGTAAATCACTGCATTTCCTTGCCTGTGTTGTAATCCACTGCATTTCCTTGCATGTGTTGTAAATCAATGCATTTCCTTTGCCTGTGTTGTAATCCATTGCATTTCCTTGCCTGTGTTGTAAATCACTGCATTTCCTTGCCTGTGTTGTAATTCACTGCATTTCCTTTGCCTGTGTTGTAAATCACTGCATTTCCTTGCCTGTGTTGTAATCCATTGCATTTCCTTTGCCTGTGTTGTAAATCACTGCATTTCCTTGCCTGTGTTGTAAATCACTGCATTTCCTTGCCTGTGTTGCAATCCATTGCATTTCCTTTGCCTGTGTTGTAAATCACTGCATTTCCTTTGCCTGTGTTGTAATCCATTGCATTTCCTTTGCCTGTGTTGTAAATCACTGCATTTCCTTGCCTGTGTTGTAAAACACTGCATTTCCTTGCCTGTGTTGTAATCCATTGGATTTCCTTTGCCTGTGTTGTAATCCACTGCATTTCCTTGCCTGTGGTGTAAATCACTGCATTTCCTTTGCCTGTGTTGTAATCCACTGCATTTCCTTTGCCTGTGTTGTAAATCACTGCATTTCCTTGCCTGTGTTGCAATCTATTGCATTTCCTTTGCCTGTGTTGTAAATCACTGCATTTCCTTGCCTGTGTTGTAAAACACTGCATTTCCTTGCCTGTGTTGCAATCCACTGCATTTCCTTTGCCTGTGTTGCAATCCACTGCATTTCCTTTGCCTGTGTTGTAAATCACTGCATTTCCTTTGCCTGTGTTGCAATCCACTGCATTTCCTTTGCCTGCGTTGTAATCCACTGCATTTCCTTTCTCTGTGTTGTAAATCACTGCATTTCCTTGCCTGTGTTGTAATCCACTGCATTTCCTTTGCCTGCGTTGTAAATCAATGCATTTCCTTTGCCTGTGTTGTAATCCATTGCATTTCCTTTGCCTGTGTTGTAAATCACTGCATTTCCTTGCCTGTGTTGTAAATCACTGCATTTCCTTTGCCTGTGTTGTAATCCACTGCATTTCCTTTCTCTGTGTTGTAAATCACTGCATTTCCTTGCCTGTGTTGTAATCCACTGCATTTCCTTTGCCTGCGTTGTAAATCAATGCATTTCCTTTGCCTGTGTTGTAATCCATTGCATTTCCTTTCTCTGTGTTGTAAATCACTGCATTTCCTTGCCTGTCTTGTAAATCAATGTATTTCCTTTGCCTGTCTTGTAAATCAATGCATTTCCTTTGCCTGTGTTGTAATCCACTGCATTTCCTTTGCCTGTGTTGTAAATCACTGAATTTCTTTTGCCTGTGTTGTAATTCATTGCATTTCCTTGCCTGTGTTGCAATCCATTGCATTTCCTTTGCCTGTGTTGTAAATCACTGCATTTCCTTGCCTGTGTTGTAATCCATTGCATTTCCTTTGCCTGTGTTGTAAATCACTGCATTTCCTTGCCTGTGTTGTAATCCACTGCATTTCCTTTGCCTGTGTTGTAATCCACTGCATTTCCTTGCCTGTGTTGTAATCCACTGCATTTCCTTTGCCTGTGTTGTAATCCACTGCATTTCCTTTGCCTGTGTTGTAAATCACTGCATTTCCTTGCCTGTGTTGCAATCTATTGCATTTCCTTTGCCTGTGTTGTAAATCACTGCATTTCCTTGCCTGTGTTGTAAAACACTGCATTTCCTTGCCTGTGTTGCAATCCACTGCATTTCCTTTGCCTGTGTTGTAAATCACTGCATTTCCTTTGCCTGTGTTGCAATCCACTGCATTTCCTTTGCCTGTGTTGTAATCCACTGCATTTCCTTTCTCTGTGTTGTAAATCACTGCATTTCCTTGCCTGTGTTGTAATCCACTGCATTTCCTTTGCCTGCGTTGTAAATCAATGCATTTCCTTTGCCTGTGTTGTAATCCATTGCATTTCCTTTGCCTGTGTTGTAAATCACTGCATTTCCTTGCCTGTGTTGTAAATCACTGCATTTCCTTTGCCTGTGTTGTAATCCACTGCATTTCCTTTCTCTGTGTTGTAAATCACTGCATTTCCTTGCCTGTGTTGTAATCCACTGCATTTCCTTTGCCTGCGTTGTAAATCAATGCATTTCCTTTGCCTGTGTTGTAATCCATTGCATTTCCTTTCTCTGTGTTGTAAATCACTGCATTTCCTTGCCTGTCTTGTAAATCAATGCATTTCCTTTGCCTGTCTTGTAAATCAATGCATTTCCTTTGCCTGTGTTGTAATCCACTGCATTTCCTTTGCCTGTGTTGTAAATCACTGAATTTCTTTTGCCTGTGTTGTAATTCATTGCATTTCCTTGCCTGTGTTGCAATCCATTGCATTTCCGTTGCCTGTGTTGTAAATCACTGCATTTCCTTGCCTGTGTTGTAATCCATTGCATTTCCTTTGCCTGTGTTGTAAATCACTGCATTTCCTTGCCTGTGTTGTAATCCACTGCATTTCCTTTGCCTGTGTTGTAATCCACTGCATTTCCTTGCCTGTGTTGTAATCCACTGCATTTCCTTTGCCTGTGTTGTAATCCACTGCATTTCCTTTGCCTGTGTTGTAATCCACTGCATTTCCTTTGCCTGTGTTGTAAATCACTGCATTTCCTTGCCTGTGTTGTAAATCACTGCATTTCCTTTGCCTGTGTTGCAATCCATTGCATTTCCTTTGCCTGTGTTGTAAATCACTGCATTTCCTTGCCTGTGTTGTAAAACACTGCATTTCCTTGCCTGTGTTGCAATCCATTGCATTTCCTTTGCCTGTGTTGCAATCCACTGCATTTCCTTTGCCTGTGTTGTAAATCACTGCATTTCCTTTGCCTGTGTTGCAATCCACTGCATTTCCTTTGCTTGTGTTGTAAATCACTGCATTTCCTTTGCCTGTGTTGTAATCCACTGCATTTCCTTTTGCCTGTGTTGTAAATCACTGCATTTCCTTTGCCTGTCTTGTAAATCATTGCATTTCCTTTGCCTGTGTTGCAATCCATTGCATTTCCTTTGCCTGTGTTGTAAATCACTGCATTTCCTTTGCCTGTGTTGTAATCCATTGCATTTCCTTTGCTCTGTGTTGTAAATCACTGCATTTCCTTTGCCTGTGTTGTAAATCACTGCATTTCCTTGCCTGTGTTGTAATCCATTGCATTTCCTTTGCCTGTGCTTGTATTGTATCGTACTGCATTGCATTGTATCGCTTGTTGCTGTGATTATGCTTGGAGCTGCCCTGCCCTGGCACATAGTTGATTTTAGGTAGATCAGTTAGAAAACTTTATTGTTGTTATTGTTATGGGGCTCTTGGTAGACAATATGTGGGGATAACTCTGGCTCTCAAGTAAGTAACCAATCGGCCACCGCCTCTTGTCTCGTAGGTCCCCGAGGCGGATCGGTCTCAGAGATCTCCGATGCCACCGTTCTTTCCCGGAATATAGCGTCCGATGTCGAAGAGCGGCGGACGAAGATCGCCGGCGGGCATCCTCTTTGGCGTGCCATTTCAAGTAAGGGTTCCGGTCGGCAGGTAAGTCGAAAAGAGCGCGGCCACGTCCGCCCGTGAGAGTTTGCGAGCGTGCGTGCGTGGGAGCGTGCGTGATGACGTGTTTTAACCTATGGCGTTGTGACTTTTGCCTTTCAGGATTTTCAACTCATTTTTAAATTTTAGAATAAAAAATCCCCAGCCGGGGGGTTTTTTTTTTTTTTCCCCCCGGCTGGGTTTTTTTTTCCTCGGTCCCGGCCGGTCCGCGAGGCGAAGTTCATCGCCAAAGTTAGGGCGCGGACCGTCCAGGGACCGGGGGTTTTCGTCAGGCAGGACGATTTTCGAGATTCCCGGGAACCACGTTCCCGAGGGACACCGACGGCCACGGTGCACCGTAGGAGTGGAGATGCGAGCGAGCGCGAGTTTGAGTCCGAGTCGAAAGAGTCACGGGTTTTTAGCGTGCCGCTTCTGTCGTGGGTTTCTTGTGTAAACAAATCTAGCCGTAATCGATACTTTAGCAATGCTCGTCTCGTAGGTCCCCGAGGCGGATCGGTCTCAGAGATCTCCGACGCCACCGTTCTTTCCCGGAATATAGCGTCCGATGTCGAAGAGCGGCGGACGAAGATCGCCGGCGGCATCCTCTTTGGCGTGCCCATTTCAAGTAAGGGTTCCGGTCGGCAGGTAAGTCGAAAAGAGCGCGGCCACGTCCGCACGTGAGAGTTTGCGAGCGTGCGTGCGTGGGAGCGTGCGTGATGACGTGTTCTAACCTATGGCGTGTGACTTTTGCCTTTCAGGATTTTCAACTCATTTTTAAATTTAGAATAAAAAATCCCCAGCCGGGGGGTTTTTTTTTTTTTTCCCCCCGGCTGGGTTTTTTTTTCCTCGGTCCCGGCCGGTCCGCGAGGCGAAGTTCATCGCCAAAGTTAGGGCGCGGACCGTCCAGGGACCGGGGTTTTCGTCAGGCAGGACGATTTTCGAGACTCCCGGGAACCACGTTCCCGAGGACACCGACGGCCACGGTGCACCGTAGGCGTGGAGAGGAAAGCGAGCGTGAGTTTGAGTCGAAAGATCGTATTCGCGATCGAATTTGTATCCGAACGTGCCTTTGTACACATTGTTTTGCTGCGCCGTAAATAAAACAATTCAATCCGTCACCAGAAATCACCCCGAATAAAGATACCCCTTTCCCTCCCCGCCCCCCCCCCCGGCTCCTGTCTTTATTTGGTGTGATTTAGTCATTTTTCTCTCTCTGATTCTCCTCTTCTTTTTCTCTCTGTTTCTCCTCTTGTTTCTCTCTCTGTCTCTGTTCTTTTTCTCTCTGATTCTCTTCTTGTTTCTCTCTCTGTGTCTCTGTTCTTGTTTCTCTCTGTGTCTCTGTTCCTTTTCTCTCTGATTCTCTTCTTGTTTCTCTCTCTGTGTCTCTGTTCTTGTTTTTCTCTCTGTGTCTCTGTTCTTGTTTCTCTCTGTGTCTCTGTTCTTGTTTTTCTCTGTCTGTGTTCTTGTTTCTCTCTCTGTGTCTCTGTTCTTGTTTCTCTCTCTGATTCTCTTCTTGTTTCTCTCTCTGCGTCTCTGTTCTTGTTTCTCTCTCTGATTCTCTTCTTGTTTCTCTCTCTGCGTCTCTGTTCTTGTTTCTCTCTCTGTGTCTCTGTTCTTGTTTCTCTCTGTGTCTCTGTTCTTGTTTCTCTCTCTGATTCTCTTCTTGTTTCTCTCTCTGCGTCTCTGTTCTTGTTTTTCTCTGTCTGTGTTCTTGTTTCTCTCTCTGCGTCTCTGTTCTTGTTTTTCTCTGTCTGTGTTCTTGTTTCTCTCTCTGCGTCTCTGTTCTTGTTTTTCTCTGTCTGTGTTCTTGTTTCTCTCTCTGTGTGTGTGTTCTTGTTTCTCTCTCTGTGTCTTTGTTCTTCTTTCTCTCTGTGTCTCTGTTCTTGTTTTTCTCTGTCTGTGTTCTTGTTTCTCTCTCTGTGTCTCTGTTCTTGTTTCTCTCTCTGATTCTCTTCTTGTTTCTCTCTCTGTGTCTCTGTTCTTGTTTCTCTCTGTGTCTCTGTTCTTGTTTCTCTCTCTGATTCTCTTCTTGTTTCTCTCTCTGCGTCTCTGTTCTTGTTTTTCTCTGTCTGTGTTCTTGTTTCTCTCTCTGTGTCTCTGTTCTTGTTTTTCTGTGTTTCTATTCTTCTTTTTCTGTGTCTCTTCTGTTTCTCTGATTCTCTTCTTTCTCTTATTCTCTTCTCTCTCTTCTTCTTTCTCTCTCTCTTCTTCTTTCTTTCTCTCTCTTCTTCTTCTTTCTCTCTCTCTCTTCTTCTTCTTTCTCTCTCTTCTTCTTCTTTCTCTCTCTCTCTTCTTCTTCTTTCTCTCTCTTCTTCTTCTTTCTTTCTCTCTCTTCTTCTTCTTTCTCTCTCTCTCTTCTTCTTCTTTCTCTCTCTCTCTTCTTCTTCTTTCTCTCTCTCTCTTCTTCTTCTTTCTCTCTTCTTCTTCCTCTCTCTCTCTCTTCTTCTTCTTTCTCTCTTCTTCTTTCTCTCTCTCTCTTCTTCTTCTTTCTCTCTCTTCTTCTTCTTTCTTTCTCTCTCTTCTTCTTCTTTCTCTCTCTCTCTTCTTCTTCTTTCTCTCTCTTCTTCTTCTTTCTTTCTCTCTCTTCTTCTTCTTTCTCTCTCTCTCTTCTTCTTCTTTCTCTCTCTCTCTTCTTCTTCTTTCTCTCTTCTTCTTCCTCTCTCTCTCTCTTCTTCTTCTTTCTCTCTTCTTCTTCCTCTCTCTCTCTTCTTCTTCTTCTTTCTCTCTTCTATCTATATTTAGTTTCTAGATTTATAAAAAAAGCAGCAGTAGAAACTTTCTGGCTCCCGGGAAGTAAATAAACATTTAAAATTTAAATACAAATATTTACTCCCCGGGAGCCAGAAACGTTTCTACTGCTGCACCAGACTTTTAGTTTTTATTCTTTTTATATATATATACA